>NC_056741.1:411260463-411365463 GCF_019279795.1 Protopterus annectens
ATTGTACATTTGCAGCATCTTACTGAGGATATGCTGTGTGACTTCTGAGCAAGTCACTTAACCAGACATCACTCCCAGTCTGAGTCTGAAAAACATCCATGGAGATCAGTGTTTTAACCTGGAAAACAAATCAAATATGTATGGTATGACAGAAATATGCAGCATTTCCCTGGAGCAAATGTCTTTATAGGTATAGCATTACTCATGCCCACGTGTTCCAGAGTATGTCTACACACACACACAAAGATATCAGGGAATGGTACTTGTTTCATTGCTGTTCTGCTAGCACACACACATACACATGTGTGTGTGTGTGTGTGTGTGTGTGTGTATATATATATATCTATATATATATATATATATATATATATATATATATATATATACACACACACACACACACATAGTACACGGTTATTTGCAGAGTACATGTAGGCAGTTACTGGAAGCATTCAAATATACCTATTTATCTCTCTCTATCTATATATTCAGTTTTTCAGTAATATGTAGCCATATTATTTTCTGATTAATATATACTGTGTGTCTGTCTGATGCCTATGTTTTATTCTCTCTCCCTGATCTCCTGCCCTATTTTTTATAATTGTTTTTCTTTTCTGTTTTCTTTCTATTTATTTATATTTCTGTTTTCCACAGCATCTGCCATGGCTGTGCCCTGGTATCCATTCCCCAACAGGCCCAGTCATCACCTGCAAGTTCTCCACCTGGATCCTGGTATGCCTTCCATTTTTTCCAATGGGAGCTATGGCCAGGAGACCACATCTGTTGCTTCTGGTGGTGCATCACTGGATGGGAGTGCCACTGTTCCCTCCAGTGGTACTGTCAGGGGTAAGCAGTATGTGATACCACAGGGAGGTGGTGGAGGAACTGGCAGATCAACAACTGGAAGTCCACATCAGTGGCCTAGAAAGAGTAGTTTTGTGTTTAACAGAGTTGCACCATAACCTGTCCCTGCCATCACCGCCACAAGCGGGCCCAGCAGTGAGGGTGATCAGGGAGCTGTTTTGCCTACCCCTGGGTATAGTACAAGCAGTGTGATACAGATGGCCATACCTACCATAGTCCCCATCCTGGTGCTCCCCTACCTTGTGTGTCATTGCCCTTCCCTATGTGTTGACCAGTCCTCCCCTTGTCTGTAATTCCACTCACCCCTCTCCAACTCCCAGTGTGTCAGCACCTCTATGTCTGTCTTTGTCTCTGGTTTATGTTTATTTCTGTGCCCTGGTTGTGAACATCACCCTCTTAACAGAGCTTTACTTTCCCTTATACTTTTCCACAGCTTCCTTTCTTGAAAAACAAAAAATGATTTAATCATTGCAGTGAGCCTGCAGATTACTACACATGTACTCAATGAGGCATGTGCACTCTCTCTGCTTGTCTGTTTTCCTCATCTGATGCTTAGTCATAACTGTGGGATTTCCTCCATCACCACAGGCTTGTGATTTTTGCAAACATTTTTTTTTTCGGTAGCAGCACATTGTCTGTGAATTTCCATCTAGTTCATTGATAATTTATGTCAGGTCATATCACCCTGTGAGTCTTACCTGCAGTAGGTGTATTGCAATTCTGCTAAACATGTTTCAGAATCCCAAAGATGGGGTTTATGGAATTCTTTACTCATTACAGCAGACACAAACTTGACTCCACTCCACTTTAATGAAATATTTTCACAGTGGTGCTTCCCAATCAACCAACTTCTATATGTTTTTATCATCCTTAATAACAAGACTTGAAGTGCTGAATAATTTCAGATTCATAGGCAGTTAAAATGCTAAACCTTTTAATATGAGCTGCATTATGTAAAAGAGCATGAAACTTCTCCAGTGGTTAAGCAGTGTTGAGCACTGATCAGTTTTACCTATGTTAACTAACTTCCAGTGATTTGCTGACATTCTGAAACTTACCTTAACACCACAGCATGCATAGCATAAACTAAACTCACAAATAATACTTTTCCCCATCAGGGAACATTTTTGTAATCGCATTAATATATAAAATCATTTTAAAATAAATGGTTTCTTTGCAGTAACGTCACTGAGGAAAACAGGAAACATTAACCTTAGTAATGTAGGCATAAGAAAAGTGTCTGTTGCATCTATTGACTTTAATGGGCACTCCTCTGTGTATGTGCAAAGGTGCTCCATTAAAGTCTATGGATATACCAGACATTGCTCTGTTGTAACATAACAAATGTAGGAGCTAACTTTTTTGGACCTTGGTTTGATAAAAAGTTTACAAAGCTTTTTACTTAACAATTGCCCCAAAAAAGTAAGGAATGGCAAGCAGGAAAAACACTGTGGCACTTGACTCATTAAATGCCCTGATGTATATAGAAAAATCAGCAAATCACTTTAAGATAATATAGCAACAAAAAAAGCACCAGATGTGTGTGCAAACTCTTGACTAGATGCTGTTTTTTTTTTGAAGAAGCCCTAATAAAGTGTGACATTTTATGCAGAGATGTCCTGAACATTTCATATGTTACATGTATTCACATATTTCAGCTACAGTCGTAGTAATACTAAAAGGAAAAAATAAATAAATAAAAACACTTTTTTAACTGGAAATGTTTTTGATAAGCCATTTATCTGGGCCAGTATAGGACCTATTCAGAGTGCTCCAGCGACTTCACAACATTTGTACGACTAACAAAAGAAAAACAAACAAAGAGAATCTCAATCTGTTATGTTGAATGAAACCCGCAGCAGTTAACAATAGCAGCAATGTGCACAAGTTCACTTTTTTCAGCTGTAATAATACAAATGCAGAAAAGGCAATACTTCCCTGGATGAATGTGTTTCTGTTGAAGTTGCTTGTCAAGTCTTTACAATAAACTGTTCAGGCAGCCCCACTACACTCCTTCTGCTTATAGCTGCTGTGTAAACCTGAGATTTTATGCAAGGGTACTTATTCAACCTGCAATTATATGCAATATAAAAAGACACATTCCTGGCTAACAGGAGATGATTCTGATAATACTGATCATTGATAATAATGTACTGAACATATTCAAACAATGTCACAAAACGTACAAGGCTGCTTCTTTAGCTTGCTCTTCCATCAACATGATGTTCTCATCATTTGAGAATCCAAGTACCACGAATCTGTATTTAAGTACATGTCAAAAGTCCCAAAAAATCTTTATGGATGCTATTAGGAAATATGCATTGCTTGTTGCAATCTGCACATTATAATATCATTCAAAGTACCTCTAGATGTTGGAAATGAACAGTTACCCACAAACAGGAATACAATACAAAGTAGCTGTAGCAATTGCAAGGCAGGTTTCGATATTAACATTTTTATTTTATTTTACTTTTGATTACTGGGAAAGTCTGATGAGACACAGGTCCTTTTTCAGTGGAGGCCTGGGAGAAAAGCTTCACATAATGCATGTTAACTTTTGAGTACATTAAGTATCACAGCGAGTTATATATATGTAACCATAGCATAGTAAAACAGATTCCATATAAACATTAAATAACTTCTATAGAGAATCAGTTAGGAAACCCATGTTTTTTTTTAAACACATTGTACTTCCTTACCATCAGAGCTTAAAGAACCCATGTGTATACAGAGCATTAAAGTCAGTTTAGAAGAAGTAATAGCAATAGTTAATAGTAGGAAGTAATAGCAACAGTTGAAAGAGATAGTTTAGTCAGGAGCAATGCATGGGTATAGCCACTAGGATAAGTGAGTTTTTTGCATTTTTTAAATTGAGTCAGGGTTGCGGTGGATGCTATGTTAGGAGGTAGTGCATTCCAAATTTTGGATATGTAATTTGAGAAAAGAGCTTCTCCAGCAAGATTGTTGGCTGTGGTTATCTTTATAAGGAGTTTATTGCTAGAGCATAGAGATCTAGCACTGGAGTATAGTTGCAGTAGGTTTTGCAGGGCAGTGTCTCTATACTGGCTCTAATGCCGTATGTCGGGTGTGAATGATAAGCATCACGTTTCAGTGATTCATTTTACTTCTTTACATTTCAGTGATTACTTAGTGAAATATGAAACCTTATACCTTAAATAAAGTAAATAATACCAAAAGTATCAGCTTTAAAAAAAAAAAAAAAAAAAAAAAAACACGACACAGGAGAGCACTTACACACAGCACTACATAGCAGCTTGACCTGGAAGTTCTTTACTTATTCGAAAACATTTTGGAAGCTTTCGGACCTCTTACTGCTTTTAGACCTTCTCAGGGCACACCATAAATTTGCCAATGCTTCAGGACTTAGTAAATAATTATGTGGATGTACAGACACTGAAAAATAATTTCCCCGTAAGTGGGACTTCCTCTCCCTTTCTTACTTACAGGTCAGTTTATGCATTCCAAGGCTTATATAATACAACAGAACAGCAGTGCTGCAAAGAATGTAATTCAAACTCATATTGCTACAGCGATTCAGGTCATAGCCTGCTATAGGTCCCCAACCATGTCCCAAGACTCACACTCCACATTCCTAAGCACCCTGGAGAATATTAGGGTCCAACCTAACACTCTCATACTGGGCGACTTCAACTACCCCTCCATTAACTGGGAAAACTGCTCATGTACCAATACACTTTACCAACGGTTTCTGGAATTCATTAATTCCAATGTCCTGGGCTAGCTCATTTTTACCCTCACTAGAGGTAGCAACATCCTTGACCTGGTCATTGCTAACATGGATGACCGTTGCTCTACACCAATAGTCAACTTCTCCCTGGTTAGCTATGACCAAAAACTAATCACCTTGGAAATCCACATCCCTCCTACCCCCCCCCACCCCCCCAACAAAGGTAACCACCATGAAAAATAATAATAGAGGTGGCTAACTTCATGTCTTCCATGCAAATGGAGAATAGTTGCATGACCGCCGAATCATACACCAATGCACTGTATGAACATGTAGACAAATGCATGGATCTCGCCATACCCAAAAGAACCAAGACGCTCTCCTCAAAAAAAGGAACCAATCTGGTGGTCCTCTGCCATAAACAAACTCTACAACAGAAGCAGGAAACTGATGCGGAATAAGGTGAAGTCCCAAGACTGGAAAAACTCCCTTATCAGCCTTAACAAAAGGGTGAGATCCCTCATCAAATCCTCTAAAGCTAGCTATGAAAACAGAATTGTAGCAGATAGTAAAGACAACTACAAGGCCGTCTATAGTTATGTAAAGAATCTCCACGGCAATACCCAGATTTGCTCTGAGCTACTGCACAATGGTACTTCCTATACCGAGCCAACAGATATTGCCAATATACTGGCTGACAAATTCAGTGTGAACGTTACCTCTCCCCCCAAAGGACCAATTACAATACCAGTAGATTGCCAGGCTCCCAGTATTACTGCTGCACAGGTTAAAACAGCACTGCCCAAGGCCAAGAATACAGCTTCTATGGGACCTGACAATATTCCCAGCTTTGTTCTAATGAACTACAGAGTGAACTGGCACCTCACCTGTGTGCTCTGTTCAATCACAGCTTCATTTCAGGCCTTGTCCCTACTGAATGGCACACTGCTACAGTCATCCCTCTCCACAACGGAGGAGCGACTATAGACCCTGGGCACTATTGCCCCATTAGCCTGACGAGTCTGATATGCAAAGCTATGGAATGCATCATCGTGGACCTAATAAACAAGGATATTGGGAATCTCTAAACTCTGGGTCTTACACAGTTTGGTTTTGTGAAGGGTAGATCATGCCTGCTCAATTTGGTCGACTTCTTTGAGTCAGTCACCAGATCTGTGGATGAAGGCAAGGTGGTTCATACAGCCTACCTTGATCTGGCCAAAGCCTTTGATAGCATTCCCCACTCAGGAATCATAGAAAAACTCACTAAGCTAGGCATCCACCTCTATATCACTAGGTGGGTTGCAAACTGGCTCACATATAGAACCCACAGTGTGAAAGTAGCTGACTCCAAGTCAGACTGTCGACCAGTCACGAGTGAAATCCCACAGGGATCGGTTCTAGGTCCCCTCCTGTTTGGTATCTACTTCTCTGAAGTCCAGGCCAACACAAAGGGACTCTGGCTGACAAAGTTCACAGTTAATTGCAAGTTGGGAGCTATTATTAACTCCCCAAGTGATGTTGACATCCTACAGAAAGGCCTCAATGAGACCAACAACTGGTGTCAGAACCATGGCTTAAGCTCAATGGCAAAAAATGTGTCGTCATCCCCCTTGGGAAAAACACGGTTCCCTTGAATTACCACATCGATAGTAGTCCACTGAACACAGAAGGTGTTATAAGACATTTAGGAACACAGGTTGACAGCAGCCTCTCTTTTGACCACCACATTGCCACTGTGGTCAGAAAGTCCTTCTATGTGGCACATCTCATTACTAAGGGTTTTGCATCCAGGAAGAAAGAGGTCATTGTCTCCCTCTACTCTTCTGTCATTAGGCCAGTCATTGAATACAATGCCCCATTTGGCATGTACCTCACTAGACACCTGCAACAAGTGGAGAGGCCACAAAGGTACCTCACAAAGAGGATCCTAGGCCTTAAACACTTGCCCTATATGGACAGACTCAAAAAAACTCCAACTATTCTCTGTCTCATATTGCCTACTTAGAGGTGATCTCTGCCTGACTTACAAAGCCATGTCTGACCCAGCTCTGTTAGAAATGCTATGTCTAAAGAAATCCCAATCCCTCTACACCACATGCTCCAGAGACCTCAACCTCATTACCACAATCAACAGAACATGCTGGAGGGACAGGTTCATAACCCAGAAACTGCCTATGCTATGGAATAGACTTCCCACACATGTCAAGCAGAGCACCTCACTGGCCCTCTTCAAGAGAAATCTTGATGAGTGGATGGAAAATAGAAAATTCACCCCGGAGATCACTCCAGTGGGTCTACTCTACAGAGGCACTGGGAACTAAGGTCGGGTGGCACGATGCCAGGGTAATCCTATGGGCTATGCTTGTAAAGGCTCCAGGGCCGTTAGCCTAGTACACATCTATGAACCTATAATCATGAAGACCTCTTCCTGCTCTTGGAGTAAAGGCTGACTTGTTTCTATGGTCTGTATCCCAAGTTCTGTAAGTCATACAAGCTTTAAGCCCACCACTACCCTCTTAGGAGATATTAAGATGGTGGGATAATTGAATGAGGGGCTTCCTCCAGAAGCCTCAAACACCATGATTGTTGCATATTTGTATTATGTCTCTAAAATGGGGGAGGGGTGTAAAATGGGATTTTTGTTGCTTAGTGATTGCAGCCTGGACAGCATCCTTGTCACCCCTGGTGGTCCATTTTCTATCTGATTCAGTTACCAGTAGGGAAAGAACAGTTAGAGACATTGTTTCAGGCATTATAGTACAAAAATATTTGTGTAGGAGCAATTAACATAACCATTCACATGCAGTTCATTTTTAAGTACTTGTACAATGTTCTAGACACAAGTCCTAGGAGGTAGAGTAGGAAATGGGCAACCTCATAGCTTTTTCTGTAAGAGCTGTAAGGCCATGTAAGTCTGGGATGTTTTACTATATCCTATTTATCACATAGAAGAGTTATATACTACAAATTGAGGGATTGGTGGGGATGATGCATATTATATCACCTGCACATGGCGGGACTTATTCCATTATATGTTCCATTCTTGCCCCATAAAACTGGATGTGGAAGAGATTAAAGAAGTAAATAATAATATCTGCAGCATTTTAGATGGAGTATTTTGTATTTGCTTAGCTAAACAAGGCTAAAGCATTATGTAGCAATTTCCACCTTGTGGTATTTAAATAATTTCTTTAAATGTGGAATAAGGAAGTGGGAAACACCAATGTCCTGCCCACTCAGTACTTGGAGATATCTTAATCTTTTTACACAAAAAAGAAAATGTTGGCATACTCATAAATCCCTACTAATGTAGAGTCTCAGATTAACACAAAACTGGTATCTTGGTTGTCCTAAGACTACTTCCTCATTTTACTGATGAATATTTGCAAAGAAACGTCTGCATCATGCATTGCACACTCCTCACAGATTATCAAGTATATTTCTAACCAATACCGCTTTCATTTGGAGATGTAAAAATGATTTGTTAGGTACCTGGGAGCACCTATTCTTTGAATGTTCATCAATTGCTTTCTTTTGGATGAATCCAGAGGCTGTCTGCTGAGCAATGTGTCTTTTACAGACCCTCCAGGACTCAGGCACCTGGTTTCTAGCACATCTTATTGCAACATCTTATCCCAGAAATACACAAAGCTACTGCAAATAACTATAACCTCAGCAAATAAACTATTTACTAGGTGTTAGAATCTAGCATTGCTGGGGTCTAGTAGGTCTGATATTATAAAGAATCATATGTAATTATTAGCTGTGCTGTTCCAGAGACCATTGAGGAACTTAGCCCATTTTTTTCAATGGACACAGAGCACTTGTTGTTGTGTCTTTCGGCTTTTCCCGGTTAGGGGTCGCCACAGTGGAACTCCGGTCTGCTAATGATTGGTAGTTGATTTTTACATGCCAAGTTACCAGCCCTGATGCACAACCTTCAAAGAAGGTACTCCCATTCATGCATGTCTCCACGCAGAAGACGCTCTAGCTGAGAATCGAACCGGGCAGCATCTTACTGTGAGGCGACAATGCTACTGCAGCACTATTTGGTTAAATAACTTGCTTAGAGTTGAACAGTAAGCAAAATGGAGGCTAAAAGAATCAGAGATGTAGCTAGCTTTTCTGGTGCTGGTGCCACCCCCTAAGCAAAAAAAAAAAAAAAAACTGGTTGCACAGCTGTTTCTATGGATCATTATGTTTGCACATTACTGAATACAGTGTGATTTTTAGCAGGATAGATTAGGCAGTAGATCTGACTTGGTTCCATATAATAACAGTAGTCACATGTCATATTCTTGTATCCTTTAGCCATATTCTGTATTATCACCAATCAGTTCTTCCCCTATGTCCTATACTAAGAGTAAGTTATTAAGTTATCCTGCTAACTCATACCCCTTTGACTGTACTGGTAATTATGCCATTTCAGTCAGTTTTTGCCCCTTCTGAACCCAGCAGCCTGATAGCACTAGGTATTTTGTGGCAGTGTAGGAACAAGCTCATGCTTACCAAAGGCCCTTTCTTGCTACCTCACAGTAATTCAATATGTGAAAGGTGTAAGTATTTACTGAACTTGGAGTGGAGGCTACCTTCTCAACTTAGAGCACATTCAGTAGACAGACAGACACACATACTTACTCACACATTATGGAGCACCTCCAGTAAACCATCTTATGCTGAGGTTGTCCCACATTAAGGACTAAAAAATTTCAGCCATTAGTTCATATAGAGACACACCTACCTTTACCCTGCACACCCACATCTAACGTCTATACCTTTAACAATCAAAAGGCTGCAGAATCCAAGCCTTTAAGGCCCACAGACTGCATATACCCATGGTTATGTTTTAATAATAGGTGATTATTGTCAGCTATATGGACACCACCCTCAGAAGGCTAGATAAAAATAGGGTGACAGTCCTCTTTGGTACCAGAACCTATAATGTAACAAAGGCTATTAGAACTCTTCCCATCTGACAAATATGATTCTGGCCTGAAAGTGGCCCATCTGAGGGGTGAATGACCTAAGGCACTCTATCCAGGGACACATGAAGAAGGATATGACTGAGCTTGCTATGCATGTGCCAAGGCACTAAAGACACTGGTCTTAAGTAGCATTTTTCCATCATCCAGCGTGCAAACACAAGATAATTGGCTATGTAGCTGATGCCATTTTGGGGGAATACAGTATGTGTAAGCTCCGAATGAGCTAGTTGGCAAGCCTTCCTGCTTTGCCAGGGATGGTATGCACCTCTCTTACCAAGGCCTTCACATTCTGACTAAAGTTTTGTGCCCTCATAGTGCCTTTTTAGGCAGATTCTGTCTGCTGGACATGTCCAGCCATGTAAACTGTAATTTGGAGCATATTAAAGTGGCTCTACTCAACAACAGGAGTTTTGACAAAAAAAAAAAAATTCAAGTCTTAAGAGTCTTCTGCACCTTGAACATATTCACGTATCTGTAGTTACAGGAACATGGATTCAGAACAATGAAAGTGCTCCCTGTGTTCCTTTGTTAAATGACTATCTTCTTCTTCTTTTGGCTTTTTCCCGGTTAGGGGTCGCCACAGCAGATCATCTGTCCGCTCATGATTGGCAGTGGAGTTTTTATGGTGTCAAGCACCCAACCTTCCACAGAAGGCTCAAACTCGCATGCACTCGCACCTAGGGCCAATTTACAGTGCCCAATCCACCTACAGCATGTCTATGGGATGTGGGAGGAAACTGGAGCACCTGGAGGAAGCCCACACAACCACAGGGAGGACATGCAGACTCTGCACAGAAGGCACCCCAGCTGAGGATTGAACCAGAGAATCCTTTGTGAAATGACTATCGTGTCTTCAAATGTACTGGCAGTCTTGGGGGAGTATCCGTATTTGTTAAGGATATCATCACCTTATGACAAGTTCCTTGGGACACAAAAGTTCAACTCTGAAGTGTACAATTCACCTTAAACAAGATTAAATACCATATTATAGTTAGCTATAGAACATACTGTATAGCCCCTTCTAAGCATGATAGCTATCTTTATACTTTATTTAAAATCCTCATTAAACTCAACAACTTTCTACTGGGATAATTGTACTATCCCTCAGTAAATTGTCTGACCTACAATGCCAGTTCTTGGCATGCCCTTCCTTGATATTATAAATGCTAACACACTTGTAAAAGCCACTGTCTATGCTTCTGTTGTCTACTCCCACTTACATAGTTGTAGTCCGTACCTACATCAAATATATGATCAGGCAATCCCTAACTGCACCCAGTATACTGAAAGATGTAAAAAACAGCCCCTGTGGTGGAATACTAATACAAGTAAACTATATGACAAGAGAAATTACTTAATGCTTATAAGAAATCTCATTCTACTTAGCTTAAGAGTACACTTATGCAAACCAGTAAAGATCTTAAGGGACTATTAGGAAATTCCGAACTGAACATGAACTTAAAATAGCTGCTAAAACCATAAATAACTACAAATCTTTTTTTAGCTATGTCAGGACTTTGAGAACTAACACTCAACAATGTTTGGAACTAGTCCACAATAACAATATAATAATATGTTAAATCAGTGAACACTTAAAATAGTGAACGCTGATTTATCGACCATTTAAGAGTAAAAACTGACAATCTCGAAGACACAGAACAGTGATTTTTTTCCCCAGAGGAAAAAAATCACTGTTGCAAAAAAAAAAAAAAAAAAAAGTTCAAAACACAAAATGTGCCCTCCACACCCCCCTACTTAAATATACCAACTCTGAGATCGCACCACAGTGGAGTAAATGGCAAAGTCCCGAAAAAGGCCCAGCGATTTTTTTCCCTGGGAGTAAAATCGCTGTTCTGTGTCTTTGGGATTGTCAGCTTTTGCTCTTAAAGGGTCGATAAATCAGCGTTTGCAATTTTAAGCATTCGCTAATTTAATACAGACCCAATAACAGTGCCCATTCTGAGCCTAATTTAGTGCAAATTTTGCAATTTATAGCTATTCCACAGTTCCAGATACCCCTTTTAATTACTATGGAACAAGTCCTGTCAGGCCTGTCTAAAACTAATAACACCTTATCCCTAGGTCTACAGAAAATATATAGTTGCTTGATTATTAGTACCAGATGTGTCCTTTCGGAAACATTACTTAACCTGTATAATCTAACCCTCTCCAGTGTGATATTCCTGAAGCCTGAAAAACAGCTATTGTAATGACATTGCACTAGGTGGCCTAGCCAAGAACCCTAGTAACTATGGACCCATTAATTTCACAAGGCTCATATGTACAATAGGTGTACACTAGACTAACACCACCGTGGCCATTATAAGCCTAGTCATGCATCCCAAATATATCCAACAAGTTTTGGTGCCCTTGAAGTTATTTTAAGGGGTACACATAAGCTAAACCATGGATGGTCAAGCATTTACAGGCTGTCTCTATCCATTAGAGACATAGGTGTCAGACCAGGGTGAATTTCTAATTACCCACTCACTGGTCCAGGTTATGCTTAAATAGGGTTACTAAAGAACTCTGCTTCACATACATGGGAAGCCTATTCCAGAGGAGTGGTGTTCTCTGAGACACAAACCTGTTCATCCAACATGTCCTATTTATGTTGCAAGCAATGTTTAAAGCCCTAGATTGGGTATGGTAGTTATGATGCTATTCATTTTGCAGATATGCAAAAGGTTCATTAGAGTGGGTTCCAAGGATACCTTGTATGTCAAACGTAGATCACCCTTCAATGGTCTGTAGAAGATAGAGTATAGGGATAGGGCATTAAGGCAATCCACATAAGACAAGTTGTTAACACACTATATTCTTTTTGTAAGGAACCTCTGTGGACATTCCATTTGTTGCATGTGCCTGGTCTGGTACACACCAAAGGGGCCATTCTACTCAATAATGGGTCTGATGAGGGCCAAAAATAGTGGAACAATGACTTCCTTTGACATATGCCATGCCTTTGCTTATATGTTGAGCAACATAGAATTATTTCCTTACCACCTTAGACACATGCTGGTTGAAAGCAATGTTACTGTCTACATACATCTCCAAATCTCTGACTACTAGGTCTACTGTTAAAGGTGTGTTATTGATGAGGTAGCTTCCTTGGGTAGCTGAGTTTGCAAAGAACACTATTGTGCATTTCTTGGCATTGAGTTTTAAACTATGGCTGTGGGGCTAGTTATTTGTCTGTTAGCCATTCCAGAAGGATATTACTGTCTTGGGTGGACTCCATGACAGCTGCTAGTTTGCAATCATTTGCAGACTTGGTCAGCCAGAAGCCCTTGTTGTAGGCCATGACTTTTGAGAAGCAAATGCTAAAAAGAGTGGATGCAGTGCAGAGCCATGAGGGACTCTGCTACTGGCCAGCCTCTTTGTGGAGGTGGATTCCTCTATTCAAACTTCCTGGAACCTATCAGAGAGTCAGCTGATTATCCAGTGAGTAACACAGGGCTTTATGCCTAATTCTGTGAGTTTGTTTACAATGCCTGAATGAGGTATTGTATCAAATGCCTTATCCAGGTCAGTGTAGGCAATATACACCATTTTACCTTCATCCATTGACCTGGTGACCTCAAAGAAGTATTTTAGGGTGAGTAGGCATGATCTGCTCTTAATGAAACCAAACTAGGTTTAATCCAGTGTTTGAAGGTTTTCTATGTCATTATTAATTATTTCCATGATAATTCTTTCCATGACTTTGCATATGAGACTAATCAGACTTATAGGTCTATAGATGCCAGGGTCAGTTGCTGGCCTGCCCTTGTGCAGAGGGATAACCTGCCCTTGTGCAGAGGGATAACCATTGGTTCTACATTCAAATGGCATGAAGCCTGTCTAGCAGCTGTGGTTAAATAATGACTCCAGTGGTCCTGATAGGTCATGTTTCATGCAATTTAGGAGGCATCCTCAGATATTATTGGAGCCCAATCAGTGCAGTGGTCTTGGTCTTGGAGAGTGCACTTAAAACCTGGCCTCTAGTGATAATTGTGGGGAATTATATTTGATGATTTCCTTGGGGGTGGCCCTGTAAAATTATGGAACATATTATCTCAGACCTCATTAATTTGGACATTGAAAATCTCTTAACCATGGACCATCATAGATTTGGCTTTGTAAAAGTAAGGTCCTGCCTCTTGAACCTCATTCATGTATTTCAAAAAGTCACTGACGCAGTATATAGTAGTTATATAGTACATGCAGCATATCTGGACATGGCCAAGGCCTTTGTCACTGTTTTCCATGCAGGCATTACTGACAGATTTATAAATCAGACTATAAATCCTTATGTTGTGAGCTAGATATCTAATTGGTTGTCTGACAGAACCATCTGGACAAAGTCACAGGTCTCAGTTCTGAAAGCATAAAAGTTACCAGTGATGTACCATAGGACTCAGCGTCAGCCCCCTCTCTTATTTGGCATCTATTTTCCATACCTTCCAGCCAACACTTCTGGCCTATGACAATCTAAATTTGATGACTGTCGATTAGGTGTTGTTTTTCAGTCTTCCACTAACTCATAATTGCTCCAACATAGTATAGACCATGTTAATAACTGGTGCAAGGACAATGGTCTCAAATTAAATGTAAAAAATGTAATATAGTTAATTTTGGTAAACAAAAACGTTTTGCCATGGTATATGGTGGTCTTTGTAGCTGTAGAGTGTCTTAACTCATCAGGCTATAATGGAGGCTTCTGAATAGTAGTATGTGTTTTTCTAAAGTTGGGCAATATCTTAATTTAATAGCTTCTAGATTAGAATACTGAGTAGATGAATGTGCTCTTCTCTCAAACTGTAACAATTTGGTTTTCTGTGTGGTATCACAGTGGTATTCTCTCTTACATGATGAATGAATCTAAGTATTTTATGCTCTGCTGTTTGAAAGGTAGCGATACTTTGATGAAAATGAGCACAGATTAGTAGTAGACCATACTTAAGACAGGAAATCAGGACATTTTTAGCTGCTTGTGCTTAAGCCTCAATAATAAACAATTGTGAGATTGCTTCAGAGCTTTGTCATCCTGTTGTTGTTCTACACGTTTGCCAAATGGCAACTTGTTAGTGAACAAAATCCCAGTATATCTTTATAGTTCATTTGAGGGTATGGATGTTTTGTCTAGATCCTTAAAGTTTGTAAACTGAGCTTGTGTGACTTTCTTCTGAGTTCCTAATATCATGGCAGAAAACTTTTGGACATTAACAGATTACTGGATGTCATCCAATTCCATATATGGAAAAATCCTCTTGTAACTGTTTTAATACACTGGGTGATTAGCGTCATCTTGTAGGCACAACACCATCTTTATACTGCATGTAGTTGGTATTTGGCAGATCGTAAGGCAGACTGTTAATACAGAGAAAACAGCAAGGTTCATTTGTGGGACTTCCTTTTGTCGTACATTGTGTTTGATTTTGAGGACCTCGGTTTAACCTTCCTAATCACACCTGACGTTAATTGCTTATCTATCAACATTTTTACCTGTGTAACAATAATTAAGAAATGCTAAGTCAGCTCAGTGTCATGCAGGGATAAAGCCCTATCCATATCCCCAGAGACCTTGAGTTCAAGTAGAGGCTTAGATGCTTGTTGGAGTTGGGCACACCTCTCCGGGGTGAGGGGGATAGTCCTTAGTAGCCAGATGATGCTGTGAAGTAAGTGGAAGCTTACCTGTAGTAGTGAGCTAGTGCAGGGAGGATATGGGCATTGGCCACCAAAACTACTTATGGTAGCCCTTGCTGCTGCATATAAAGGAGTATGCATGGAGCTGAGGGGCATAGGCAGACACTGCAGGGATGAAAGTAAAGACATTACCACCAGGAAAGGGGTTAGGGCCATACACATGCACCTTCAGCTGAATGCATGCCTCTCAGAGCAATAGCACCCCTCATGGTTCCCTACATGATGGAATCCCCTATGTGGCTCTCACCTGTATGGTACTGGCCATACATCACTCATACAGGGGAACAAATGGACTGAGCCTGATCAGGGGAGAGCTTGATGTTCAGCAGGCATGGGGGTTGGGGCCAAAAGAAAACAACTTTTTTATTTTACATTTGTTGACCGGGCTAGTCTGGCTGGATACATGTCCATTTTCAGCAGAGGCCCGAGGAGAAAACCTCCACTAAATACATTACATAAAAAAAAAATCATTACTCTAAGATATAGCAAAAATCAGAAATCATAAAAACACAAAGAATGAAAGATAATTTCAAAGAGAAACAAGTTTACAATATGCAGTTCATTAAATGTCAACAATTGTACATAGATGTACATACTTAAATCTGAACAGTAAAAGGAACAGAAATGAATAAGGTAGAGATGAAAAGAGTGGAGGAGACACAGAGTATGAGAAAATGGTTAGTCAGGTGTACTGCAGGAACAAAGCCAATGATTTTGGAAGTACAGTTTAATTTTCTGTTTGAATAGTGGCAGGGATGTAGTCAGAGTTATGTCACTAGGTAAGAGATTCCAACTTCTACCTATTGTGTTAGTGAATAGAGAACCACCTGCTGTGTTGTTTGCCTTTATAGATTTTGTCATGAGTTTACTAGAGGAGCGAAGTGAGTTTAGATTGTTGTAAGGGATTAGAAGTTGAGAGAGTATTGGGGTGTTGTCAGGTAGGTGTAATATGTTGTGGGCTATAGTGAGTTGAGGAATTATAAGGTAGTTTTGAAATTCAAGCCAGCCTAGTTGTTTTAGGTTTATACAATGGTGGGTCCTAAAGGGGTTACTAGTGGCGAAGCGAGCTATGTTGTTATAGCAAGTTGCAAGTTTGTTAAGATTGATTTTCTTAAGGTTTGTATAAATGGGGGAAGCATATAGGAGAGTAGATAAGAGATGAGATTGTGCAATTTTGGTTCTAGTTGCTGGGGTTAGAAAAGGTTTGATACGATATAGGGATCCAATTTTTCTGTTAACAATCTTGATGTTGTTGTTAATGTGTTGATCGAAGGAGAGATTATTGTCAATGGTTATTCCTAAAAGTTTTGTAGTTGGATCAGGTGAGATGATAGTGCCATTATTTGAGGAAATGGTAAAGTTTAAAGGGGGGGACCGAGTGGTGGGGGAGAAGAGGAGGAGTTTTGTTTTTTTGGCATTTAGTAGGAGAAACCGTCTAGAAAACCAAGTTTCTACTTTGTTAAAGGTATTTTGGGTCAATGAGCTCAGTTCAATAGAGGATGGTGCTGAGCAGATAAGGGTAGAATCATCTGCGTATTGTATGCAGGTTGCTTGTGGGATTGCAGTCTGAAGATCGTTAATAAAGAGGGAGAACAGAAGTGGACCAAGAATGGAGCCCTGGGGAACTCCGATGGAAATGGGCAAGAGTGATGAGATATGGTTTTCCCATATTACTGCTTGTTGTCTGTTGTTAAGATAAGATCTAAACCAATTAGTGGCTAGTTTATCACAAGAGAGAGATTCAAGAATGTTAATTAAGAGAGAGTGGTTGACCATGTCGAAAGCTTTAGAGAGATCAATGAAAAGAGCGGAAGAGAGAGTATTGTTGTTTCGATTTTTGTTGATAGTATCTACAAAGGAAAGAAGGGCAGTGGTGGTACTGTGGTGAGGTCTAAAACCATGCTGACAGTTTGCTATTATGCTGTGAAGAGAGAGATAGTGCACAAGTTGCTGATGAATACATTTTTCCATGATTTTCCTAGGGGTGAGAGAAGGGCAATTGGTCTAAAGTTGGAAAGGTCAAGGGAGTTACCACCTTTATGTAGTGGGATAATATAGGAGACTTTCCAGATCTCAGGGATGGTTCCTTCTTGGATAGTTCTGTTTATAAGTAAGGATATAGGATATGCAATTTCTTTGGCAGCTTTCTGAAGGAAAAGAGAAGGGAGCTTGTCAGCAGAAGGGGTACAGGGTTTCAGTTTGTGAATGAGTCTGTAGATGAAAGAAGTAGATATGGGTTTTAGAGAGAAGTTGTAGGAGGAGTTAGCTATGTTAGTTGGAATATAAGAGTTGTCGGTGTTCATTTGTTTGGCTAGGGATTGAATAGTTTCAGAGAAAAAAGAGTTGAATGCATTAGCAGTCTGGAGAGGGGTTTCTGGGTCAGCATTTAGAGGGGAAGGAGTTTTAGCAATTCCTGGGGAAAGAAGTCTATTCACTGATGACCAGAACTGTTTAGAATTGTTAATATGAGTTTCCTGAAGTTCGAGCATCTGGAGGAAAAGAAATGCTGACAGTAGTAAATGCCTAATTTTGCATTTTTTCACCTTCTCTGTGGTACAAGTATCATAACACTGCACCTGAATAAACATAGTCATCATACTAGATTGTAACAAAATGCTATAGAATCTTAAAATGTACTTTACTTGTACAATAAGAACAAGAAATAACTATTAATGTGTGAACAAGTCATTTAATCTTCCTTCTCATTAGCAGAAGGGACAAAATGCAAATATGTTTCTGTTGCTCCAAGTTCAGAGAGAAGACTGTATGGTAATGGCTCTAAAACTGCAGCACTGTCCTTGGCTAAAATGTGATGGTGCTCTCAAGCTTAGAAGAGTTACCAGTGCTGCAAGACATCTGAAAGAATATATGTATATATATATATATATATATATATATATATATGTATATATATATGTGTGTGTGTGTGTGTGTGTGTCTATATATGAGTGCGATATGAATTAGTGCTGCATGCATTTTATTGCATGGTAAAATGGTGATGTTTTCTGTCACTGGTAAACTTTGTCAAATTATGTAATGGTGAAAGCTCATTATATCGACCGTTACATAATTCAAGGGATTTTGCCTTCTTTTTTGAGTTAGTGCGATCCTGGAGTTAATATATTTAATTTCCGGGGATGTGGGGACCCCCACATAAAAAGCTGTTCTTTGGTTTTACTTTTTGTAATTACAAATGTATCCTATTGGTTTACATTTCCTATCACTTTTGTGCAATGATTTTAGTAGCAGTTAATTGTAATGAGTTTGTTCAATAGTTTGTGTTTCGATCAAACTCACCTGTGATTATTCATTATAAACTTATATGTCTGTATGTATGTGTGTGTGTGTATATATATATATCTATATATATATATATATATATATATATATACATACATATATATATATATATATATATATATATATATATATATATATATATACAGTGGCGGCTGGTGACTTCAAATCACAGGGGGGCTGCAGGAGACGCTGAATGGGCGGGGTCAAAGGGAAGGGTGTGGTCAACCATAAAGGGGAGGAGCTATGCACAAAACCACAAAAAAACTAACTTTAATTAAATACGCTGCCCTGGGTGGCAAACCATCATTATGAAAGTCCAATCAAGACAAAAATAAGTGTAGAAGAATAAAAATATTTCAATGCATTGGCTGCATGACAGCTTACTTAATATCTAGATGGAAACAAAAGGTTGTGAGGCATGAAAAAATAAATTACTTTTTAAATACATTACTGGAATGCCAGTCAAAATCAAGTATAAGAAAAACCAGAAGCACTCAACTCAAACTACTTCTCCTTGCACTGCAGTTCTAATTATAATATATTCAGCTTTATTAAAGTACCAAGCAACATGCTGAAAGTAGAAATCTATGTGATGCCCCCACTTGTAAAATGTTTCTTATCCAAAAAAGACCTGCTGCCTGACAACGTTTCATGGGGAAAACATGATAAAAGTAAAAAATGAAAAGCAAACAAGAAACAAGCTCAAGATACATTGCTTAAAGGATTACTGTACAGGTTATGGACCACACATGATTGGCATTCTGTTTAGTTTACGGGTAAAGCCTGTAGAGATGACTGGAAGTCTCCAACAAGTGTAATGAGCTTTTAAAATAATGGAATCCTGTCCTTTAATACCCAAGGCTTATACATTATCTAGTCAAGTATTCTCTGCATGGCAACAACAGAAAGGCTTTCAATGTTGGCAATTCTTTAACAGTATGCTTATTAAAGCTTACTTGCATCTTACGATGTCAGACAAGCTTACCTTATGGTCATTAAAGCATTGCTACTTAAACACAGAGCAACAGGCACTTTGAGTAATAAGCATAAATCAACAGTACAAAAATATGACAGAAACCAGACCATTCTGCAAAATCAAGGACAGATGAAAAGCCACTGTAGTACTTATGCAGTGTGTCCTCCCCATCCAAGGTAGATACAACTACTCCTTGCCTTGCTTGGACACATCCAGAGTCACTACATGGGGAGTGGGGTGCAACAAGCATGTCACAATTTGAAATCTCTCTGGCTGACTGTGATGGCCCTGACACATTTGTCATACCTCTCAACTTCAAGAGCAAGAAATCTGGACAAAGCCATACACAGAAGTGGGACAAAGGCACAACAAGAAGGACAATTTTTAAATATTGCTCTAATAAACTTAGAAAGATAATAGAATAGGTCTTGCATTAGTATGAATTTTCTGAAGGGTATAAAATCTGAAACTCAAATGTCTGTCATTTTCTAACTTCAGTCTTTAGTGATTTGTCACTAATTTGCCAAAAACACAATTTTATGAAAAATGGACCAAAATGTGATGCAAAATATAAAATAGACACACAATACAGCTTCTACCTGTCAAAGAAGGGACACTTTAATATTAGTACTGCTACCTTGAGCAGCTGACAAAATAAAAGAATCTACATGCATTTCAAGTAATCTATAACTTTGATTATTACAGTTATTTCTTAATTGTAAACCCTCCATGTTTTCTTCCAAAATTGCTATTTTCCGGAGGGATTATTAGGGGAAGAGCAACATTTTGAGCCAAAAATTGGGGATAGTTGAGAGGTTGGCTATGCCTAATTCTATAAAGCAATTTATTTGCATGTACCTCTCAACCTGTTAATGCAGTAAATCTGAACAAGGCCAAATATATTGGGGGCACATATAAACAGTACTAAAATTGCTCTTGTATAAATTGAGACAGTTGATAGAACGGCTCTTACTTTAACATGCATTTTATGAAGGTTATGAAGTCTGAAACTTATTATTTAGTGACTTCTGGCAAATCATTTAGGAATTAAAACTACAAATTTTATGAACAAACCAAAAATAAGAAGCAAAATCTATTCATTCTTTGAAAATCTGGACAGTTGGGAGGTATAGTTCAGCTGGGCCTGTCTGAGTTTGCTGCCCTTCCCCCCCTGACAAAATAATGATTGAACTGGAGCCTCTGCAGCCATTCCAATTAACCATTACTTGGCTATTTCACTCCATTTACCATAAACACTAATGTGCATACTGCTTTACTTCAATGATTGGACTTCATTTGAAAGTTTTATTTTGTATTTTACAGCACAAACATTAAGTAATCTGTTAAACAAAGCAATGCAGTCTCACAATGAAAACTTAGCATTAAAACTTCTCTGCCCTTGAAACTCACATTCATTGAAACCCACATTCAAAGAAAATACATTTTGCCAGTGGCAGATAAAGATTAATTTTGGGCTGTTTTGAATCATAGGCCCCTTGCATATGAAACATACATGTGCTCTTTGATACACCTTCCTCATTGTACTAAAAATTATATTCCTTGTACAATACAGTACACTTGTTAGAGGGTGTTTTAAATTTGTTTTGAACATTTTTCCAGTAAGCAATGAAACAAAACATATGCACCCATAATGGCAAAACTGCCCAGTTGAGAACATTTATCATAAAAAGTCTACTCAGACTTCCACAGTCCACCATTATTAGTAAATATACACAATTCTACAGTCCACCATTATTAGTAAATATGCACAATTCCACAGTCCACCATTATTAGTAAATATGCACAATTCTACAGTCCACCATTATCAGTAAATATGCACAATTCTACAGTGCACCTTTATCAGTAAATATGCACAATTCTACAGTCCATATTCAGTGAATTCAGTTCTTGCCATAGCTGTCAACCTTAGCACAAAAACCTGGGCCGAAGCCAATAATGGGGAATACAGTCCCAAAAATAGGGACAAATTTAAAATATTCATCTTATAAACTTAGAAAATTGCTAGAAAAAAGGTTGTGCTACTATGTATTCTGAAGAACATGAAGTTTGAAATTCAAATGCCGGTCAATTCTACTGCGGACAGAACAAAAACAATTTTCAGCAGAGACGCAGGATTAATACTGCAGACACGTCTTTGTAAAATGGCAGGGCATCAGAGCAAATCCACACAAACACAGGCAGGAGATGCAGACTCAAACAGAAGCCACCCCAACCAAGAATCAAACCAGAAAACCTATAGCTGTGAGGCAACAATACTACCACCGCACCATCAATTATGCAAGGAATTAAACATTCAGAAACCTGAAGTCTGAAATTCAAATGCCTGTCAATTTTACTGCGGACAGAACAAAACCAATTTTCAGCAGGGATTAAAACTGCAGACACGTCTTTGTAAAATGGCAGGGCACCAGAGCAAATCCACACAAACACATGGAGGAGATGCAGACTCCACACAGAAGCCACCCCAACCAAGAATCAAACCAGAAAACCTATAGCTGTGAGGCAACAATACTACCACTGCACCATCAAATCTGCAAGGAATCAAACATTCAGAAACCTGAAGTCTGAAATTCAAATGCCTGTCAATTTTACTGCGGACAGAACAAAAACAATTTTCAGCAGAGATGCAGGGATTAATACTGCAGACACGTCTTTGCAAAATGGCAGGGCACCAGAGCAAATCCACACAAATACAGGGAGGAGATGCAGACAGAAGCCACCCCAACCAAGAATCAAACCAGAAAACCTATAGTTGTGAGGTAACAATACTATCACTGCACCATCAATTATACAAGGAATTAAACATTCAGAAACCTGAAGTCTGAAATTCAAATGCCTGTCAATTTTACTGCGGACAGAACAAAACAATTTTCAGCAGAGACGAGGGATTAAAACTGCAGACACATCTTTGTAAAATGGCAGGGCACCAGAGCAAATCCACACAAACACAGGCAGGAGATGCAGACTCCAAACAGAAGCCACCCCAACCAAGAATCAAACCAGAAAACCTATAGCTGTGAGGCAACAATACTACCACCGCACCATCAATTATGCAAGGAATTAAACATTCAGAAACCTGAAGTCTGAAATTCAAATGCCTGTCAATTTTACTGCGGACAGAACAAAACCAATTTTCAGCAGGGATTAAAACTGCAGACACGTCTTTGTAAAATGGCAGGGCACCAGAGCAAATCCACACAAACACATGGAGGAGATGCAGACTCCACACAGAAGCCACCCCAACCAAGAATCAAACCAGAAAACCTATAGCTGTGAGGCAACAATACTACCACTGCACCATCAAATCTGCAAGGAATTAAACATTCAGAAACCTGAAGTCTGAAATTCAAATGCCTGTCAAATTTACTGCGGACAGAACAAAACAATTTTCAGCAGAGACGAGGGATTAAAACTGCAGACACATCTTTGTAAAATGGCAGGGCACCAGAGCAAATCCACACAAACACAGGCAGGAGATGCAGACTCCACACAGAAGCCACCCCAACCAAGAATCAAACCAGAAAACCTATAGCTGTGAGGCAACAATACTACCACTGCACCATCAAATCTGCAAGGAATTAAACATTCAGAAACCTGAAGTCTGAAATTCAAATGCCTGTCAAATTTACTGCGGACAGAACAAAAACAATTTTCAGCAGAGACGAGGGATTAAAACTGCAGACACATCTTTGTAAAATGGCAGGGCACCAGAGCAAATCCACACAAACACAGGCAGGAGATGCAGACTCCACACAGAAGCCACCCCAACCAAGAATCAAACCAGAAAACCTATAGCTGTGAGGCAACAATACTACCACTGCACCATCAAATCTGCAAGGAATTAAACATTCAGAAACCTGAAGTCTGAAATTCAAATGCCTGTCAAATTTACTGCGGACAGAACAAAAACAATTTTCAGCAGAGACACAGGGATTAAAACTGCAGACACATCTTTGTAAAATGGCAGGGCACCAGAGCAAATCCACACAAACACAGGCAGGAGATGCAGACTCCACACAGAAGCCACCCCAACCAAGAATCAAACCAGAAAACCTATAGCTGTGAGGCAACAATACTACCACTGCACCATCAAATCTGCAAGGAATTAAACATTCAGAAACCTGAAGTCTGAAATTCAAATGCCTGTCAAATTTACTGCGGACAGAACAAAAACAATTTTCAGCAGAGACGAGGGATTAAAACTGCAGACACATCTTTGTAAAATGGCAGGGCACCAGAGCAAATCCACACAAACACAGGCAGGAGATGCAGACTCCACACAGAAGCCACCCCAACCAAGAATCAAACCAGAAAACCTATAGCTGTGAGGCAACAATACTACCACTGCACCATCAAATCTGCAAGGAATTAAACATTCAGAAACCTGAAGTCTGAAATTCAAATGCCTGTCAAATTTACTTGGACAGAACAAAACAATTTTCAGCAGAGACGAGGGATTAAAACTGCAGACACATCTTTGTAAAATGGCAGGGCACCAGAGCAAATCCACACAAACACAGGCAGGAGATGCAGACTCCACACAGAAGCCACCCCAACCAAGAATCAAACCAGAAAACCTATAGCTGTGAGGCAACAATACTACCACTGCACCATCAAATCTGCAAGGAATTAAACATTCAGAAACCTGAAGTCTGAAATTCAAATGCCTGTCAAATTTACTCATGGACAGAACAAAAACAATTTTCAGCAGAGACGAGGGATTAAAACTGCAGACACATCTTTGTAAAATGGCAGGGCACCAGAGCAAATCCACACAAACACAGGCAGGAGATGCAGACTCCACACAGAAGCCACCCCAACCAAGAATCAAACCAGAAAACCTATAGCTGTGAGGCAACAATACTACCACTGCACCATCAAATACGCAGGGAATTAAACATTCAGAAACCCTTAAGTCTGAAATTCAAATGCCTATCAATTTTATTTAACATTTTTAATCAGGACAGTCTGACTTGGAACAAATAAACAAATTTTCAGCGGAGGCCCAGGAAGAAATAATGCAGACATGTCTTTGTAACATGGGAGGGCACAAAGCAAACCCACACAAACACAGGGAGAAGATACAGACCCCACAAAGAAGGAACCCCAGCCAAGAATCAAACCCAAGAACCTGCAGCTGTGAGGCAACAATGCTACTACTACACCATCAAATATCAAGCATTACAACATTTACAAACCACAGATATTATGAGGAACAGATCAGATCAAATATGAGGTAAAATCTGAAATTTTTACAAATGGTGGTGGGTAGGGAACTCAAGTCTTTAACACCTGCATACAGGGTACAGGGTTCAAGCCTGAGGCATTCCCTACCACACCACCATAAGCACCTGGGGCATTTACACACACACACACACACACACACACACTCCAGTAAAGCACAAGCACCATACACAAACTCCAGTAAAGCACAAGCACCATACACAAACTCCAGTAAAGCACAAGCACCATACACAAAGAAAAATAAACATTGTAAATTGAAAGGCACCTTACCTGAATCCTGAATGAATACATCCAGAGTTAACGTCCATAATCCATACATCCTTCCAGCAATACTGAAGACCCGAGATCCACATGCTCCTTCCCGGCCTTCGAGATCCCTGAGGCACTGTCCGAGTCCCTGCTGCTCCTCTTGCAGTCCGGACGTCCCATAATCCTGGCGGGTCTGTGCACTGTAAAAGTGCACAGGCGCTCCAAAAATATTTTTTATTTTTCATTTCTTTTTCTTTCTTTTTTTCTTTTTGAGGGGGCTGCAGTCCGGCAGCCCTATGCCACGAGCCGCCCCTGTATATATCTATGGGATACGTACAGATGCTCGACTGCATCTTTCATCAAATCACAATTTGGTGAGCTACTTGCGCAAAAGTGTTGTTCGCCGAAGCAGCACTTTCGCGTAAGTATGTTTGTTGTTCCAGTCATACTACGGCGCGGTAAGGGAAAATTCCCTTTTCTCCACTGTAATGTGACCTCGGAGTGAGAATATTAAAGTAGGGGGGGTATGGGGAGTGCAGGTGGGCTTGCCCCACTGCATTCAAGTAGATTTTGTGTTTTTTTTTTGTAACATACTTTAACAAAAGCGCTTTTTCGATGAAAGCGCTTTCGTTAAAGTGTGTTTGGTGGTAATGGATTCGGGCTTTTGATCTTTCGATCAAAAGTCCAAGATCCATATATATTTATATATATATATATATATATATATATGTGTGTGTGTGTGTGTGTGTACACACACACACATGTATATTGAGAAGTTGTGACAGTAGCCTATTTTAGTAATTTGTATGCCAATATCAAGAGCAGTCATTCCTGTACAACTAGTTTTCCATTTTTGTTCATATATGTGTTAGTATGTGTGTGTGTGTGTGTGTGTGTGTGTGTGTGTGTGTGTGTGTGTGTGTGTGTGTGTGTGTGTATGCACATTTTCCTTCATTAGATATCACTGAGCAAAGTGCTAACATTAATGGATATAACATACGTAGAACTGTAAGACATATCCTTATGTGATCATCAGTCCTAGAAAAATTCTGTATCTCCTTGCATACCATGCTTCATTAGTGGCATTTGACACATTCCATCAGTAGAGATAATTGGTAAGGTAGACACTGTGGGAATTGGAGATATAGACAGATTGGGAGGGGGACAACAGACATTAAAGCTGTGAATACAGAGGCTATAGAGAGGGAGAGAGAGAGAAAAAAAGTGACATTTAATATTAGTGTTAATATTGTAATTAAAACAGCTAAAAGACCACAAGTGTCCAACAAATGTATTGAGCTAATAATCATTTAAATGTCATGTCTCTCTCTCTTTTTTTTGCTTTTAAAGTTACAGTAACATAAAACAGGATACGTGGGTAAAATATGTGTTAATGTAGTGAAGACTTTATTTGAGAAAATATTAGCTTCTGGATCTTTGCTACCACTTTTATAAATATTACATATTGACTGCATGTATATTTAATACTATTTAATTGAATAAACTTCTCTTGCTTAGTAATTACATTGCATGGCTGTAACATAAATCCAGAGGTGGATTCTGCTACATGGTTTGAGGATGGTGTTATGCATACTTCTAGTATCTAGGGCAAGCTTATTTATTGTTGACCCGATCACAATGATGTCCCTTTCAGCTTAGACAAGGGCACACAGTCCCAAGAGAAGATGCAGTTGTTTCATCTATGAATTATTTTATAAGTCATGGGAGAGACAGAGACAAAATGGGATGCATAATCCTTTTGTAACAGTGTAACACAGCTGCAACAAAGCCTTTGACTACTGAACTGGCATGCCTCTGAGTGTAAAAGGCTTTGAAACATTGCTGTCATTGTTTTCCTGGGAATATACATTGTCCAATCAAACAGTACTTCACTGTAGACTTTCAAATATGGAAGAACAGCTTCTGTTCTGTACAAGGATAAAGAAACTGAGTGGGACGGGTTTCCAACATGCCAGGATAACCAGGGACGGGGCGGGGTGCAGTCTCTAATCACTTCTGCTCAGCATAATCATGCTAGGCCTACAATGATCCTAAGCAGAGGATTAGTAGTGAAGAGGCTTTAAATAGCATGTAGGAATTAGGCAACATTTGAGTAGCCTGCTGTTTCATAAATCTCAGTGATTTATTTATCTTATTTTTGACTATTACAGGATAATAGATGCATTTAAAGAAAACAAGACTATAATCTCAGTATAACTAAAACAAGACTCATAATTATGTGTCTCTCCAACTGTATCCCCTGCAATTCTCTTCTTTCGTAGTCTTATCTTAGTCTTTATTACATCATAGGCCGTGGGTACTGAGATCTTATAACTTGACAAGAATTTGTTTATGCATTTTTTGTTTACCATTCTCTTTTGATTAATACAATCACACATATGGGAAAATGCAAAGATAAATACATTGGTATTCATTGCATATAACATGAATAAGTGTGTCCTGACAATAAGCTGCTAGTCAAAGAGAAAATGGGGATTGCTGCCACAAGTGACCCTCTGGCATATCCCATATCAGCCTGCCAGTAAACTTCCCAGGTGGTCACATTTGTATTCATCTGAGATTTTTCTTTTTTTTATTTCCTGTCCCAGTAAGTAATAAATCATGATAAACTATGTGCTAATAGATTTTAGATGTGCTTTTGGGGTCTTGTTCGCTGATGACTCTGGCAGTATAGAATTCTATTAGGCAAAAGAGCAAATGTTAGAAAAGGTGGCAGCATCTGCTGTCTATCTTAATAGAATTATGCTTAACCAGCTGTCATTTTCATGCTTAGTGAAAGACTCAGCTTCATCCACTACATGACAAAAAATAATAAAGCCCTGAGTATGGTCTAGATAATGGGGATGGGGATGTTGATTAGTGTTCCAGACAATGGAGAAGCTGGCTTGGGATAGGTGAGAGTGAGTGGCCAGTGCTAGTTCACCCATCCCAAGGGAGGGTTGGTTTGATCCCATTTGTAGGAGTGACACCTGTGGGTTAGACTGCTGGCATGCACTCTGCTTCATGTGGGAAGACAAGGTGGAAGGCATTAGCCTGCCAAGATCACTGTGCTGCAGGCACCTGTATAGGGGCTAAATACAACATTGCACAGCACCTGACAACCAACATGAAGGAGGGATTAGGAATCTCCTGACTTCTCATAGGGTAAAAGCCCACTATCTCTAACTCTTACCTGTCATGCCGAGTGTCCTTAGATGGTGGGAAGCAGGGGAACAAATGAGTAAATGGGGAATAAAATCAGTGGCTACAGAGAAATCATGGCACTAAAACAGCAGACCGAACTGATCTGTATATTGGAGCTACTGATAACAGTGCAATGGAGTGAACCCACCTAATTTTAACATTTACATAATTATACTTTTTTCTTATTTGTGAGAAAGACAAGTGTAATTAATGGCCAAACACCTCTCAACTTCCAAATTCATGACTGTAATAAAAAACATAACCCAAAGTCCGTGGTGAATGAAAAAGTTTTCCATTCACCATGGACTTTGGGTGATGTTTTTTATTAAAGTGTAATTAATGAGCTGTAATACTAGACAGGAAGAAGCACGATGGAAAAAAATCAGTGGGACCACTGTGTATTAAAGACGCATTACCATTCATTTTGTTTTGAAGTAGATGTAACTAGCATATCACATGGAGCTTGGTGGAAGTCACTGACATTTCATCAGCTGTTATCTGTGTGTAGCAGTAGTTTAAATACATCTTACTGTGGACAATATATGTTATGATATAGCCTAAAGAGAATTAGTTGACCACTGAGAGTTACAAATGATCTTGTGATGTAGACTTTGTCATTGACATGCACTCTGTACAGTTGTGACCGTAAACTGGAAAATCTCAAGTCATCTTTGGGAAGAATCAGTTATGCCTAGGAGCCTTACTTTGATAGTAAAGACTAAAATATACATTTCATTTTCAACAATATGCATTCTTGGTTTTTGTTTGGGTTCTACTATATCTCCTCAACTTTCTTCTCCCCGAAGCACATTTCCCTGTACACTACATTTTGTGCCTGCTTCCTTGAGTAGATAAAGGGTCACAACAACACTGCTCAAGGAAACAGTTTTCATCAAACACACAACCACTAAGAACTGACACCATTGTCTTTGTGGAGGCGGGTCCCACACATCCAGCATCTAGGGAGCTTTATCCCTACCCCCTTACTTTATTATTCTCATTCTGAGGTTGTTTCATTATTCAAACAGAAATTGCTCCACCCTATATTAGGGAAACATGAGCAAAAAGTGCACTTGGGCAACCAGGATTGATTAATTCAAAAACGAGCAAGCTATGTCTAAGAAAGTGAATGTGAACCTGTTGTTTGTGATTTAGCACCTTGTTTTTAAATTATGGTCAGAATTTTATCAAGCCAGTTTTATTAACAGTCCTTTTTTAACTGAGTAATACCTTTGAGAGTGAATGACTTTTACTGTTTGACACTTGGCTCTCCAGTGACTATGTAGGCCTTATAACACTAATGAACAGCCTAGTGCAGTATGGTGCTATCCACCCTGTTGGGCACCACTGTTTACTTAATGCAGACATCACAGATGAAGATAAAAGTTTGTATAAATGACCAGCTGTCTTTACACCACTGAGAATCACATTTATAGTGTACACATTAGAGTAAATAATTGTTATGTGCTTTTTGGAACGCCATAGAAAATTCACCAAGCACCTAACTCTTTAACTGCCTTTTACCTACACAGCCTCTCCACAGAGACAACCTCCACCTTCAATTACCTAAAACTATGCCTTGCTCAGTTACTAAACTTCCATTTCCACATAGACAAAGTGAGGGCCAAAATAAACTCCCTACTCTTCTATGTGAAAAATATCTCCCCTTTTCTATACCAATCAGCCAGAGCAGACCTTGGCAAGGAGTTTTCCTTTCCCAACTTGAATAAGAGCTTCCAATTTTTACTTCTACCTCCAAGAAAAAACATTGCCACACTAGAGACTATCTCTAACAGCATCTGCTATTTCACTACAGACTCTCTTCTGTGTGGGCATCACTATATCACCCTAGAAAATGCCAAATGGTAACACATAAAACAAATATTTAACCTAGGTTTATTTATTTATTTATTTTATTTTATTTTACATTTGTTTACCGGGAAAGTCCGACTAGATACATGTCCTTTTTCAGCAGAGGCCCGGGGAGAAAAGCTCCCTCCAGTTAGTACATATACATACACATGGATAACATCCAAATATGTAGGCAAGACATATCAAAATACAATTGGCAGTAGTTGCATTGCATAACTTAAATGTGTTTTATATACATCAGTAAAGGATGAGATAACAGTAGACATTGGGATATATTGTGTTATTCTCACAAGTATTATACAATCTAATAGTACACTAGAGAAATTTTATGAAGGAATGAGAAGATATAGATAGTAAGAGAGTGAAGAGGTTGCAGTATATGTAAAATCCCAAAGTGTGTGTCAGTAGCATTTAGGCAATGATGAATAAAGTAGTTTATTAGAAGGTCGGTTAAATTATGATGTTACAGTTATAGTTTCTGAGAGTTTAATTAGTCATCCCATTAGTCATCAATTTAGGATCCCAATTGTACAAACTACTCCAACTCCATACATTTGCTCCTCTTGCAGTTTGACTTTATGAAAAAAACTCCTCGTGCATCCTGAGAGACTACTCACAAGCCACACCAACTCTCATTACCCCTAGAACAACACTCCACAGCACTGCACATGCTTTATCCTCTCAGGCACGTATTCCTTGATAAACTCTTCTCATTTTCATTAAGGAAATCAACACTTATTTCAAATTCAGTCTGCAACTTAAAAAGCACTTCTTCTTCCAAGCCAAATGCTCCTGCATCAGTACAAGACAAATCACCTAACTTATCTGCTTTCCAAGTCTCTTCTCCTCTCTTAAGATTCACTGAAAATTGATACACTTTACAAACTAATGTATATATTATACATTACTTTCTGCTTGATTGTACGCAGCACTGTGATTAACTAGAATCTATATGCACACTATTTTTCTATGTAATTAGTTTGAACTGCACTGTTATTGCTTATATTTCAGTATTTTTTGTTTGTGAAATGTTTTATATTTCACAGAAGCTGACCCTGAAAATGGTCAGTGCTTATCAGTGCACTACCCTGGTAAACAAAATATAAATTAATAATGGCACACCTTGTGTATACTTCAGATCTGGCCATGAGAAAGCAGCCAAGATCTGTATTAGTAAAGATGCAATCATAACGACAGAAAGAGTTGATCCTGACAAAACTGTGGAATAAGGGCAAAGTATTAAAAATTGGAGACAGTAGAGTGTTTGTGAAAACTGATTATTCACTGTACACCAAGTAGAAGAGAAGAACATTTATCCCAGCAATCAGGAAATGTCAAGAAGCAGGAGTCAGATTCAAGCTTCTGTATCCACTATCTTCAAAAATTCTTCCTGGAGGATCAAAGTCATTTTTTGATGCAGAACAGGCTAAACGTTTGTCCACCAAAAAGTAAGCCATAAAACAGAAGGGGACACTGTTTATCATTCTTCTTATAATAATGTTTATAGAGAAGATTTTGGCAGTGAAATCTTCTCCAATGTTCCAAAGAAAGATGCGAGAGACAGAGAAAAGCACAGGAGGTAACTTGAAGGTTTGGTAATACTTTGGACTTGAACCGGAGTCTGTGGTTGGGAGATGGAGATGAACAGGAAAAATACCAGCAAAACTGAAATCAATGAATAAATGTTTGACTCTGAAACATCAATTATATTTGTAAAATATGGCTTTACAAGAAAAAGTAGCTGAGAAAGATTGTTTTTTGTTGACTTTGTTAAACTTGTTGGGGGACTGACATGCATATAGCCCACTTCATGTCATTAATGTTTGAAAGGACATGGGGGCAGCAGAGAGTAAAAGAAAAAGTAACTGTAAGCAAAAACAATTTTTGTTCTTAGCAGTATTTGCATAAAACATTTTATTATATAAATTACACATTATATGGTAAACCATTTTCTGTGACTGTTGTATGTGACAAAAATACTAAAGTAAACAAGTGTTTTTTCTACTTTTTTAGTTTTACGAAAAGTAGGCATTACAGTGTAAAAAGAGAAGAAAGGCTGGACAAAAGTACATTGAAGTTAGGTTGATGTCTTGGACTACAGGGATGTGGATATGGTGTAAAAGTGCACTGATTATAGTATATAAAGAATGGAAATATTTTCTTTTACTTTTGCATAGGCATATGCCTGGATTAATACTTTTGGCTTAATCTAATGACATTTATTTGTGCAAGGAAGTTTTTTTTTTTTAAATGAGACCTCAGTGTAATGATTAGTTCTCTTTAAGCAAAATAAATGTTCAGTGTCAGTTGAAAAGTCTCCAGCTGACAGCAGATGTTTCCATGGAAACAAGCTGACAAAGTATTGAAGGCAATAAATCGAGAGGTCTGGAGAATAAACATAAAATTAACAGGTACAAAGACAAGCAGATCAGTAAAAAAAAAATAACATTTGAAATTACTGGATGTGAATAAGAGATAACAGAAATTCTGGTAACTAAAGACCTTAACAGATTTACTAAATAGTACATAATTTAGCTTTATTTAAAGATAGCCAGTGCATTTTTTCTTAAGGCTAGAAGTTAATGTTTTCTGAAAGCATGCAAGTTGTTTTTTCACATGTGGAAGAGGAATAAAGATAAGACAAGAACTGACAGCAATTAGTATAAGTAGGAGCACAGGTTATAACATGCAAATTTGCATGGATAACCTTAATTTTAGGTTAGTGAATGCCTTTGACTACAGCTGTCAATTTGGGACAATTGTGTCTATCAAGATAATTAAACTTCATTATTTGAAGATGCACATAGTTTTGTGTGTCTTTTTAAAATTAATAGGTTCTGGGGTATGTTTTTTTGAGGGTTTTTATTTAAACAAAAATTCTTGTAAAATGTGACAGGTTCAAATGGAGATGATAAGAAACAAATGTATAAAGGATTAACCTGCCAAACATTAGTGGGTGAATGTGATACAAAAACTGGAAACATACATTTAAAAAAGCTGTCACATACAACAGATGGGAATAATAACTTCTTATCATAATGGCTACACTGAACATATCATTTTGGAATACAAATGGCCTCACATGTACATACAAAAAGGTAAGAGTATTGAATTATATTAAGACATGCAGAGTGCAAAGAGCAATGCTATAGCAGACACATTTGGAAAGAAGGGAGCATGTGAATTTAATAAAGAAAGGATTTAGGGATGGATATTTCAATAGAATATCAGAGATAAAGGAATATAAAGGGGAGTAGTTGTACTAATTGCTGGAGGTGCTCCAAAAGTGATAGAAGAAAGGGATGGTAGATTTGTGCTAGTAAGGGGCTATGGGCAAGGGAGGAGGATTGCACTTGAATTTATTTTATATTCCACTTAAAACTGTAATTATGGAGATTAAGAACGTTTAAGGGGGAATAATCAGCTTTCAGCAGGGAATATTACTTATAGGAAAGGACTGGAACTTGACTTGTAACAGTGAGGATGTATCTGGGGGACTTAGAAGGGAAAATATAACAAAATAGGGCAGATGTCTGAAGAAATTTATTAAAACATTTGGTATGGAAGACATGAGTAAAGCAACAGGAACACAGAGAGAATTTACATGCTAGTCCCCAAGGCGCAATAACTGGGCTAGACTAGAAGCAAATTACATTTCACAGGAACATGTGCATTTAATTGAAATAATTGACATATGTCCAAAAATTATTTCAGATCATGAACCAATAACAAGTGAGATAAAAATGCAAGGTAATGAAGTAAAAATAAGACACTGGCGCTTCCCTACCTACCCGTTTAAAAGAGAAGAAATAAATAGTTTATTCCACTTGCAGAGTGTTATTTTTGGAGTTTGGGAAAGGAAAAAATATATTGAAATTCTTATTGCACATATCACAGAAACTTAACCCAGTGTCATGTAACCAATATCAATAAGTTAAATCATTATATATGCATTCTACTTGCCATTTTATAGTACAGATGGATGGTGAGTGCTCAGTAATATAAAAAGCTTAAGGTAGAGTTGTCAGGCCTTTTTAAGATAGTTATTTTCTGTTAACTTGAAGTTAGAGTAGCCATAAAAATTAATCTTGTAGTTGAGAAAGCACACTCATAATGCACTAAATGGAAAGGAAAGCAAGTAACACTTGAAGGAAAGTGTCTGCGGCCCTCAAGTACACAAAAGAATCCAGTAACACTTTCTATTTACATTCTCAATACAGAAAAGGATTGTAAAATGGATGAGAATAATCATACTTTCACTGTAAGAGTAATTGTGCTTAACACTGAAGTTAAAGCTCTGTCAAATTGCTAATTAACAATATCATTTTGTGTTTTGTATTCTATGAACTTTGGGAAACAAGCAAACAAGTGCAGCTGAGGTAGCAACCATCTTTTCTGAATGCTGGAGGTGCTTGTGTATGTTGAAGTATTAGTGGACATCAGAGAACAAACCCAGGGGAAACACCACTTATAAACACTGGTGCCTACTCAGTACAACCATACTATAGTACTGCTGAATGAGACTCTAAGACAAATGATTCCAAATATAAAAAAAGGTTTAAAGTCCATCTAGCATGGTCTGTTACATCTTAAATTCTCTTATATTTTGGAAATGGCAGATCTGTATGTGGCATCTTTTTTGACACTTGTAGCTGATAGTTGCCATTAACCTTACTTGTACAATCTTGCTACAAGTTATGATATTCCTTCACTTTTTGAAGGCAGAAACATGTAAACACTGACTGGCTCATTTACATTAGAATTTGTTTTTTATGCATTCTTGCCAATGAAAATGTGTTAACATGGTTCTTAAATCTGACTTCCATCAGATTATTTTTGTGATATCATGTAATGGATTACTTAGTAAATATTTTCTGGTTATTTGTCCTGTTCATGTTCTCACATAAGTGAAGATGCCCATATTTTCCTATGTATGCTATGCACATTGAGGTCAGACAGCCTTGTGACATTCATGCCTGCTGTTAGACATGCTTATTTTGAATAGTTTGTTTTAGAGTAGACTTGCTTTATTTTGGATAGTTTGTTTTATAGTTCCTTCAGTGTATCCTTGTTTTTCAAAGATTAACACTTTATTACAGTATGCATTATTGCAACAGTAATGCATGGTCAGGGTGTAGGTTATGTTTGCATTACACACGGATGTAGTGGTTTGGTCCTGAGGGTGAAGTTCAAGTGACAGACAGGTCACTTAACTAGGTAGTGCTCATTGGTTACCTCTGAAAAGAGATATAGGGTCCAGTGGGCTTACATGGTTAACAAATAGTAATAATAATAATAATAATAATAATAATAATAATAATCATAATAATAATAATAATAATAATAATAAAAAACCCATAACAGAAGTGAATAAATCCTAGAACACCATATCCTGACAATGCCTCTTCACTACATTACACAATAGCTTTTGGAATTCAAGAAGAATACCCTGTTTGATTTTATTGCAACTGTTTTGTAGCATGTTTTAAACTTTATGGCCTAGACGTGTGAAGTAAGCAAGAGATATTTTATGTGCTATTTGTGAGTTGTGTTTACCTAGCCTACATGTTTTTCGTACAAATAAGCATGACTTTAAAATCAAAGACTGTGTATTATACAGTAATACTATATGTTTTGTTGATTTCAGTGGCATACATTGCTTAACTTAAAGATGAAAACACAAGAATGTTCCTTATGTATCTACTGTTAAACAAGCTAAGAGTAATATAACATTATTATACACCAGATTCCTGGGAGCATGTCAGTTTGAGGCAACACTTACCAACAACACTGAGGTGGTCATGACCAGTGTTTGGTTTATTTTACTGAGTAACTTAGTTTCAAAATCCACGGAAAAATTATGTCTGTATTACTTTGTACTCAGAATATTTTAGGAGACATGCAGATGCATTAATGGTATATTATGGATATGCAGGTAAGCTTGAAGTAAGAGTATTGTGTGTGAGCTGCAGTTTTATTTGCATACCCTCAATGTACCATTGAGCACAGCTACAGTTACCCTAAAATAGCCATGACACCAGGTAATAAATATGTTTGACTGATGACTATCAGTGTAAGAAAAATTCTCTGTGGGTTTCAAGAACTCAGCAGTGAAATAAATCTACAACACTGCAATAAATATTAACCAAATTGTGTTACTAATTATTGCCTCTTAGTGTCGTGTTCCCAAAGTTAAGGTTTGTAATAGAGTAATTTTATAATTAATTTATATGACAGCATATAAGAACGTTTCTACTGTTTTTAGTTATTTTCTTGTAAAACTAGAAGTAGAATGCTAGGATTTTAAAAACACAACCTTTTCTCTCCTTGGACCTGGCTTAGTAATGGTATGGTTCATACAGCTGTGCACACAGAAAGAAATCAGCGTTTATTGAGTTTTGAGATTACAGAATGGCATTATTGGTGTTTAATGAGTTTCAGGAGCTTTTCTCTGTGAAATATCCTGAATATAGTCAATCATAAGTTTTGATTTATGGCATGTGATTGGTTTGGCATGGTTTACTTATGACATTGTATACTAGTAGCAATACCACACAGACCCTAAGTATAGGTATAATCATATCCTTATACTGAAATCAACCGGAGACATAATAATAGCCTTCTGTATTATTTATTAATTTAGGTCAAGGGTCGGGACCTCTCAGTTAACATAACATCTCATTGTCCACACAATGTGATCTTTTCAAAATTTAGGTTCTTTCATTTTTGTTTGCTGCACTTTTTCTTGTTTTCTATTTTTGATGCCATATTTGAGTTTTTATTTTCAGATTTTGTTTCAGGTTTAATAAGTTATTTTCATCCTCTTAGCATCTAATTAATGCACATCATTTTACTTGCCTCAGTGACTTGTACAAATGCACACATCTTGCACTTGAATCATTTCTCCAGCCCTTAGGTTCATAGGTGCATACTAGGCTATCTGCCCTAGGGCATTTATAAGCCTAGCCAGAGAGTGTTTGGCTTTTGCCACCCATTTTAAATTAATTTTGCTATGCCCTTTTTCGAGGTTAGTATACTGTGCCTCTGTCTAACAGTGACACAGAAGTGATACCCGGGGTAAACCTACGATCTCCCATCCACTCATCAAGATTCCTCTTGAAGCGAGTCAATGAGGGACTCTGCCTAACCTGGACTGGGATTTTATTCCAGAGTGAAGGGAGCCTCTGGGTTATGAATCTGTCCCTCCAACATGTCCTATTTATTTCAGTGCTGAGGTTCAAGTCTCGAGCCGTAGCGTGATGGGATTTGGATTTTCTGAGGTGCAGCATGTCCATTAATTCTGGGTTGGACATGGCTTTATACGTCAGGCACAGATCACCTCTGAGCAGGCGGTATGCCACTGAGTAGAGCTGGAGATTCTTTAACCGGGCAGCATATGGCATCTGTTTGAGCCCTTTGATCCTCTTGGTGAGGTACTTTTGGGGTCTTTCCAGTTGCTGCAGGTGTCTGGTAAGGTACATCCCAAAAGGGGCATTGTACTCAATTATGGGCCTGATGAGAGATGAGTAAAGAGGCACGATGACCTCCCCTGATCTAGATGTGAATCTCTTCATGATTAGGTGGGCTATATAAAATGTTTTTCTAACCACTTTGGCCACGTGGTTGTCAAATGAGAGATTGCTATCAACTTGGGTCCCCAGGTCCCTAATTACTTCTTCTGTACTTAATGGATTACCACCTATGTGGTAATTTGTGGGCACTTTGTTTTTGCCAAAGGGGATGACTATACACATTTTGGCGTTTAGCTTGAGGCCATGGCTCTGGCACCAGTTGTCTGTTTCTATGAGGCCCTTTTGGAGGATGCTTGTGTCAGCTGGAGAGTCGATTATGGCACCCAGTTTGCAGTCATCTGCGAACTTGGTCAGCCACAGTCCTTCCGTGTTGGCCTGTACCTCCGTGAAATATATACCGAACAAGAGAGGTCCCAGGACTGAGCCTTGTGGGATGCCACTTGTAACTGGTTTGGAGTCTGACATGGCTCCAGCAATTCTAACCATGTGGGTTCTGTCCTTGAGCTAGTTTGCAACCCATCTAGTGACATAGGGGTTTATATTTAAGCTGGTGAGCTTATCTATAATGCCTGAGTGGGGTATTGCATCGAAAGCTTTTGCGAGGTCCAGGTAGGCTGTGTGGACCACCTTCCCCTTGTCAATGGCCTTGGTGACTGTTTAAAAGAAATCATTCAGGTTTAAGAGGCAGGATCTGCCCTTAACAAAGCCAAACTGGGTAGGATCCAGTGTCTGTAGGTCCCCAATATCTTTATTTATGAGGTCCATGATGATCCTTTCCATAGCTTTGCAGACCAAGCTAGTCAGGCTTATGGAGCGATAGGTTCCAGGATCCGTTGAGGCACCACCTTTGTGCAGAGGGACCACTGTTGCTGTACGCCACTCTTTGGGTACATATCCTGTAGTAAGGCTGAGATTGAACAGTAGTTTTATGTTTGGGTTTAGCTCTTCTTGGAGTTCATGTAGGACACAGCCCGGGACACCATCTGGTCCCACTGATGCTGTGTTTTTTGCTTTGGAGAGGGCAGCTCTTACCTGAGCATCTGAGATATCAGGGGGCAGCACTCTGCTGGGATAGATATTTGCCCTTTTGGTGGGGAGGGGGGGGAGATGTTTGTGCTGAACCTGTCAGCTAGGATGTTGGCAATGTCTGTGGGTTCGGTGTATTTTTTGTCATTTTGGACTAATTCTGAGCATATCTGGGAATTCCCACCCAGGTTCCTAACATAACTAAAGAAAGCCTTGTGATTATCCTTAGTGTCCTGTGCAATTTTTCTCTCGAAGCTGGCCTTAGACGATTTTATGAGTGCCTGTAGTTTTTTGCTAATACTGATCAGAGATGCCTTCCCTTTTTGGGATTTTGCTCTATCATGTAGTAGCTTCCTCCTTCTATTGTATAGTTTGTTTATGGCTGGGGTCTACCAAACAGGACGTCTGCCTTTGGAGGATTGGGTCTTGGTTTTATTTGGGATTGCATGATCCATGCATTCCTGAAGGTGTTCATAGAATGCGTTTATAAAGGATTCTGCGGTCTCGCCCGTATTTTCCACAGGCCCGGGGTCTTTGAAGGATTCCACCTCGGTTTTGAGGAGTGTGAAATTTGCTTTAGAGAAGTTTTTCACTGTGGTTTTCAGGGCAGGGGGTGGAGTCAGGATGTGAATATCCAGTGAGATTAGTTTATGGTCTGATCTTACCAATGAGGGATACACTTATGGTCTGGAGCATAGAGCCCCCATGTTGGTGATGATCAGGTCCAGTATGTTTTCCCCTCTTGTGGGAGTGGTAACAAGTTTTTCCATAGCATTTGAGTTTATAAATTCTAGGAACCTTTGGGCTATTGTGTTGGAGATAGAGTAATGCTCCCAGTCTATGTTTGGGTAGTTGAAGTCGCCCAATATAATGGTGTTTGGAGAGACCTTCATATTTTCCAGTGTTCTCAGGAAGGCCGAGTGGGGTTCCTGGGTTTGGGAGGGTGGTCTGTAGCAGGCTATAAACTGAAAGGCAGTTTTACCCACTGTTAGTTGCACATGGATAGTCTCTGATGCTTCATGCTGTGCCACCAACCTGGAGGTGTGGGTATCTTTGACGAATATTGATACTCCCCCTCCTTTTGTGGTTTGGTCCAAGTTTTGGGGTCGAAAAGCATGGTATGAGGTATAACCTGGTAGTGCTGGGGTGCTCTCGGGAGCCTTGAACCAGGTTTCTGTTACTGCACAGATATCAATGTTCTCTATGCTAAGGAAAGTTTTGAGTGCGTGCATCTTGAGGTTTAGACTTCTGGCGTTGAGTAGCATTACTCTTAGTTTCTTATCCCTTGTGATACCTATGGAGGTGGGTTTGTCTTTTGAGCCTTGTCTAAAAAAGGCACTACGGGGGTATCAAGAGCCTTTGCCAATATCCGAAAGCCCAGGGGTGACAGGTGCAAGCCTTCCCTAGCGAAGCATCGTGGCTTGTCGAGCATGTCATCCCAGGCTGACAGGCATTGGAGCCCCTTTGAATGACACCAATACTTAAGCCAATTGTTGAAATTAATCATCTTGTCTTCATATTGTGGCATCATTCTTGGTGAGGGTAAGATGCTACTCAAGCTCAGGGTCATACCAGCCTGGGCTACATGCTCAGAGAGCTCCTCTATGTCTCTTTTCATGTAGTCCAGGGAGGTACTTCTCAGGTCATTCACACCAGCATGGACAATGACTGAATCATATTTGTACTTGCCTTGGAGTGACCTGAGTGCTTGTGTTATGTGGCGGATCCTAGCACCCGACAGGCAGCTCACTGTGTCCTTCTCCTTGTTCAGCCTGGTGAGCGGGACATCAGTGTGCCTGACGATAGAGTCACCTATTACAAGTGCATCAGGTGTGCTGTTTAGCCTTAAGGGCTGTGACTGTTCGGCACACTGGCTTTGTGAGCTATGTGTTGCACGTGTTTTGTTTTGGGGTAGCGGTTGCTTGGGTGTCTGCTTTGGAGGTCTCTGCTGCTTAGGCAGATTTTTATTTAGAGCCTCCAAGTATGTTTTTGTGTGTTTATGTGTTTGGTTTGCTGTCGTGGTAGGTCTATGTGAGATTGGAATTGTAGTGAGTGTGGTTTCCTTCTCCTCCTGACTGGTTTCGCCAGTACTGAGTTGAGAGAGCTTAGCCTCCAGTATGGCTATATGGTTGCATCTCTCACATGTGTTGGAATTTGTTGGGAGGAGGAGAGGGTTGTCTGTGTACATGAGGCAGTTGTAACATTGCCTCAAGATTCCCAGATTCACCAGCTGGACCGGAGAGGAGATTGACAACTGACCCTTGGACATGCTAGAATAGTATTGGGAATTCCTTTATACTTGAAAAAAAAAGGCTAATGGGGAACAAGGTACTCAAGGGGAGTTTGTGAGGGTGTGGTGCTTTTAATTTTTTAGTGCTGACTTATATAATTGCTTTAGTGAGCAAGTGGCAGGTAACTTAAATGCAAAAACGACAAACAGTAACTTTCTTTCAAGTGAAAGAAGGAAATAAGTAGAGTAAGCAATGCAGATGTCACTAGGGATCCACAGAAGCTCTGAAAAGCCGAGTTTTAGGTGGAATTAGTGTTTCAGGGAAATAACAAGCAAACAAACAACAAGCATACAAACAAAGCCAGATTCAGCAGGCCTGGATCTAGTCTATGCTACAGCAAACAAGGTGTACCAATTTCAGTAAGAAACAGTTCAAATATGCAGGCACTATAAGCCTTTAACCAGAAATTCCCAGCTCAGAAGGGCAGAGTCCAGCCTCTCCTCCCACAAGAGTGCAGACCACAAACCTTCTTAATGTAAAATAACTGGCCTGAAGCCCAAGTGCTTAAACCAGAACTAATACACTTTTAGAATAACAGACACTGAGCCCTCAATCAGCAGTTCCCAACTTAGAAGGATATAAGCTACCTGTCCTGCCACCACAGTGCAGGCCACATACCTTCCTAATGTAAAACAACTGGTCTGAAGCCCAAGTGCTTAATCCAAAAGACTTAGAATGATAGCTACACTTTAATCAAGTTGCTACCAAGCAGTAATAAATACAATTGTAGCATCACCACATCATTATTCCCTGATGCTAACACACAATCAGTTTGGTAGATTTTTTTGGTAATATATTTCTGGACATATATATATATATATATATATATATATATAGAGAGAGAGAGAGAGAGAGACTAACTGTGCTGCTCCCACATCCTTTAATGTATGTATTTTCTAAACTTTACAGTGTGTGAAGTCAAAGATCAGATCACAAATTCAAGGGTTTGATGCTTAGGTGGAAGTCATTGTCAACTTGCATGGTATGTGGCAACATTTTGCATGCATAGCAGCCATGCACAGGAAAAGGTGATTCAAAAACACATGCAACTACCAATCGCCATTATGCAGTGTTGACTTCCGCGGTGGTAGCATTGTTGCCTCACAGCAAGAGGTTCTCCCATTCGATTCTCGGCTGGAGTGCCTTCTGTGTGGAGACTGCTTGTCCTCCCCGTGGTTGGGTGGGCATTTGAAAGATATGCATAAATGGGCGTGCCTTCGGTGAAGGTTGAATGTCGAGCTGGCATCTCAGCGTTCGTCAAAATCTACTACCAATCATTAGCGGACCGGAGTTCCGCTGTGTCGACCCCTAACCGGGAAAAGCCGAAAGACGACAACAACAACAACAATAACAACAACAACCAATGACTGCATGAAGAGAGGTAAATGTACTCCTGTAACCATGTGAGGCGATAATAAGATATACATATAGGCAGGCGAAACAATGTCATGATTAATAGTCATTTCTTCACGAGCTTTTGCATTTCTTTCAGCAACTCTAGAAATTTGCATTGCATATGGCAGGACTTACAGCAGCTCTTCCCAGCAGCACTTATCTGTATTTACTACTGCTGTCTCTGATCTGGTTTTGAATTGTAGCAGACAGGCACAATCACGAAGGTATGGGCAGCAAATGTCATTTTATAATATGTCTGAGCGGCAAGTAATCAACTGCTTCATTATAAATCAAGTCAAAGTAAAGAGTCTTGTGGATATGTATTGCTCACATGGTGAATCTATTGGAATGTACATGACCATAAGAAATAAAAGGTAACTGAGTCTCGAGACCATTTGGAATTTGCCAATACCCACCCTTGTGCTGTACCCTCTTTCTCAAGAAGGGTAAAACAAGTCAGTATCAGAGTAAATTTATGGGTCCCCATTGAATTATCCAGGTTTAATTTGAAGGATTCAAAGGACAGGATGGCGTCACTTTGTTTAACTTGCAGGGGAAGTTTGTTCCAGAGCTGGTCTAGGCTTTGGGCAATAAACTTGTCACTTCAGTGTGTTTTATTTGTGTGATAGTGGAGATTCTTGTAGTAGTGGAGCTATCCAACTTGCAGAGATACAGGAGTGCAAGGAGGATGAGGTCCATAATATCACAGAATGGAAAGCATACATCACCAAGCAAGGTCCTATAAGAAGCTGCATGTGTAGGGATAGTGCCCGACATTCCTGGTAGTTCACAGACTTTAGATCAATAATATGCTTGGTTAGGAACCTCTGAGACATTTCTAGTTGCTTAATATGTCAGAAAGGAATACCCTGAAGGGGGTGTTGGTCTAAGTAGGTTTCTGTGAACAGGGATGATACTTTATTTTGATATGCCTTTAGATTTTAGATGTACTAAACAGAGGGATTTTCTGGCTACTGTTCCTACATGGTGGTTGAAGGAGAGGGAATTATCAGTCCAGATTCCAGTGTCTACAGCTACATTATAATTTTTGGAGTGGAGTATTGGCTATACTGTACATTGAGGCTAGGATTTATTTACCAAATGTAGACAACACTACACTTTTTTGCATTTAATTTTAGAATCTTTTCCATACACCTCTTGTTTAGCAGAGTTATTTCATTTTATTTCTTATTCATTCATTTATTCATTCATTTATTTATTTTAATTTTTGCTTACTAGATTAGAGCACTGACCACAAGTGACCAGTTTTAGTCTTGGTCTGGAAATGCAAAGAAATTCAGAATTACATTTAGTGAGAGACAGCAAGAGTATAATGAAAACGCACGTTGGTAAAATACCAGCATCAGCTAATAAAAATGTAAATTGTATCTTTAATTGTAATATGACCTTCTTGATCACTACACAGTTTCTCTTCGATTGGTGCCGCTACTGTGACGTCTGGGGCTTTCATCTGTATGTTACTTTGGAACGGAAAAGGAGGAGAGAATGACTTTCTCTTGGCGAATTCACAAACAGGAAATGAGGGTAGTTAAGGTTAGGGTGCGGGTTAGGTATGTGTGTGATTGTGTGGACGTGAGGGTTAAGGTGGGTTAGGTGAGTTAGGGTTAGGGGGCGGGTGAGTGTGTGATAGTGACAGACCTTAGGGTTAGGGTTTGGGTTAAGGTAAGTGGACAGTTAGTGGTGTGTGTATAGTTTAGTGTAGGGTTAGGTGTAAGATTTTAGGTGTATGTGTTTGGATTACTGTTTGTTTGGTGTGCTTGTGTTGTGTGTATGTGTTTTGGAACAGCAAATTTTTTCCCTAGGAAAAAAATTGCTGTTCTGTATGTTCGATGTTTTCAGCTTTTGCTGAATAGGGTTCGATATTAGAACATTCAAAGTTTTGAAACTTCGATGTTTTAATATAGACCTCATTTTCAGTCACAGGCATGGAAGTCACATCACAACGGGTTTGGTCAATGGAAGAATGATAGGATTGATTTTTAACATTTGGTCAATAGTGGTATGCAAGCTACATCATTTTTGGTGTGCGTTGATTCAAATATAGAAAGAAAAACTCCAAATGATTACTGAGGTGTGTTGAGTGTTGGTAATCCGAGTTACAAAGGGGAAAATTTTGGACCCAATAATATGAACAGGTCCATAAATGATTTTAAGGGCTGTTTGAACAGCTATGATTTAAGAGAGGGTTTATTTCAAAATGTTGTATATCAGGGAACTGATGAAAAAACTGGGGACCATTATTATATGACCTCTCTTAAAGATGGTATGTTTGAAATGGAAACAAATCTTTTAAGACATAAAACTTTTCATCTTGATCATTTAGATTTAAAAAAATGCATTAAAAGGTACATTGTTCCACAGGGTCTGTCTATTTATATACTTTCCAAATGGGCTGGACTATTTTTTGTTGGGTTATAATTGTAATATACACTATTTGCAAAAACAAAGACGCATCTTGTGTAGAATATGAGGTACCTTTATGATAATTACATCTGTGTGGCATCTAAATTGGAATGATAGGACAGTTGGTCAGAGTGAAGAATGTTAGACAGGGGTCGTGGGTAATTTGAGGGAGAAGTTATATTAAAATAAAGATTATGTGAGTGAGATGTGAAGAGTGGTGCAATAGAACCTGCCACAGGAGGGACAGTAAGAGTGTTACTAGTAAGAGAGAGAGTGATATAGCTTAGGTTACGTGATGTGGCTACATGATAGGCAATGACATTTGGCTGATGACAGGATGTGGGCCTTCAGTTACTAGAATCCTAAATTTTGGGTAAGATTAGGTAATCTTTATTTGCGCTGAAATACTTTCTTACATTTTTCTGGATGTATTGTAGAGAAGCTGTGATGGAGTTTAGTCTCAGTTTTAGTTCCTTTTCTAATGAATGGGTATCAGAGGGGGATTTAACAATAATGCACAGTTTGCAGTCATCTGCAAACCTAGTTAACCAAAGGTTCTCATTTCCAGTATGGAGAGTGGAGGAATTGCTGAAAAGGAGGAGTCCCAGTATGGAGCCTTGCTGCATACCACTAATTGCCTACTTTCTGAGGAGGTGCCTGGTACCTTAACTTTATGGGTTCTATCTTTCAGTCATTTGGCTCTCCATCTCACCATGTATGGCTCTACTTTTAAGGCAATTAACTTGTTTAAAGCGCCAGTATGGGGTGTGTGAAATGCTTTGGCCAGATCCAAAGAAGCTTTATAAAAGTCAATATATATACCAACCTAAGGTAATGCGATCTAAACAAGCTAGAGACCTGCTACAACAAAATTGCCAAATTCGCCACAGGGGCATCCTACCTTAGTCACCACTGTCTCTCACTTGCTGAACTGGGCTGGCTTGAACTCCCTCACCTCATTCAATGGTATCAACTCTCACTCTCCCACAAACTAGTAAACCATCCACTAAATGTCCCATCCCTCCAGAACCTACTCTAACCCTATCGCACCACCAGACCACTAAGATCCAGCAACAAAAATCACTTGCAGATCACTAAAGCCAATAACTCTGCTGGTGAAGCACTATTCTCTTGCGCCATAGCCAAATTATGGAATTCCCTCCCACCCACAATTACCTCCATACCATCATGCACCCACTTCAAAACTTTACTAAAAGCACACCTAAAAACATGCTGGCTATGCCCTTGCAACTCCCACTCTATCACCCACCCCATCCAACTACTACCTTTCTTTCCACCCCACTAACTACCTTGTTTATAGCAAGCTCAGATGCTCATAAGCCTAGTACTTATTATACAGCAGGAACTTCTTATTGTAACATTTGTTAATGTCTGTTATGTACTTCGCAGATAAAGATTCTAGTTGTCTACTGATGTACTATGTTCTTCATCTGTAAATATGTTTGTAATTAATTGCTATGTTAATCAAATTGTTAATCGCTATGTAATCCAATGTAGCTACTGTCTGTTTATTTTAACTGTGGAGCTTTTCTCTCCGGGCCTCCACTGAAAATGGACCTATGTCCAGTCGGACACTCCCGGTCAACAAATGTAAATAAATAATAAATAAATAAAATAAAAATGTATGAACTAAATGGCCACTGTCTTCAGCCTGTGTGACCTTCTCAAAGAAGTTAAATAAAATGAGTAGGCAGGATCTCCCTTTGACAAGGCCAAACTGATGTTGGTCTAACAAAATAAGATTTTGATATCAACATTTAAGATGTCAGTTTTGATACAGTTCATGGCTTTTCAAATGAAACCCATCAGGCTAATAGGTCTATAGCTTCCCTGGTCAGTGGTAGGGCTGCCCTTATGAAAGGACATCACCTTTGCAGTTAGCTATATGTCTGGGACAGGTTCTCTAGCTAAATCCAGGTTAAATGGTTTAAGGAGGGATTCCACAAGGCCATATCTGGTGCTATTTATTACATGCCCAGGACCTCTCAACTGTCCCTGGTTTTCAGGGACGTCCCTGATTTTGACTCAAATTTTAACTCTGTCTTTCTTAATCCCTCCTACAACTAGTGACTTTTGGAGGAAAGGTGGTAAATTACACTTAATGAATTATGACAATAATTAAGAGTTATAAACTTCTTTTACTTTAGAAAATGTGTATTAATTCATATGCTCTGATTCTGTCAATGTTTCAGGTTAATAGCACTAATATTTTAAAAGTGTCCCTGATTGTCCCTGATTTTTTCTTGACTTGTCCCTGATTCTGTTGAATTTTGTCCCCAGTTGGTTGAGAAGTCTGGCCCAGGTATAAATTGCATGGTATTTCTATCACTATGAAGACCAAGGTACGTGTTGCACTTATGATTTTAGCTACTGGAACCTTTTAATGACCAGCTGGGGTCATATTAGGAATATCATGAGCATCTGCCATATGAATAATTAACATTTCATATTGTTATGTATCAGAATGTGGAATATCTAGTACAGCAGAAGAGACAGACATAACTATGCATGCCTTTTCTTATATCATACTCCTTCCTGAGTTACTGGTTGCCATAGGTTACATACATATGGAAATAATGGCCACCCATATAGCCACTACTGACACAGATATGCAAACAGGAAAGGCTACCATTCCCTGAACTGACAGGTAATGTGCAGTGCAGAAGGCATAGTACCAATATGTTTGTGCAGCACTCTGGTAGTTCCCATGATTCCCATATTTGGCACATGTGCTTCTGGTTTCACTGCTTTCAGCAAGGTGACTACAAAAATCCATCTGGTTGGTAAATGCAGGCTCACTGATGAAAATAAATATCTGCTGATGCATAGCCACTACCCCTCAAGCATATTTTTTGATGTGCGTTGCAGATGGTGCTGGATACTTCATGGACCACTGTCTCATGACTGCTGTCCATAGTCCTGGAAGCATAGCTGAAATGCAATACAACACCATATACTATGAGACGTGGAATGCAATACAACACCATATGCACTCAGATGTGGAATGCAATGCAACCCCATGCACAATGAGACATGGAATGTGATCAGATATGTTTTTTGCTGTGCTGCAGCCATGTTTTGACTCTATGGACACATCTGGTGAGACAATGCAATAGTCCACCAAAATAGCAAACAAGTTGGTCATTCTTTATGCCATACTCCACAACGTGATACTGCATAAACAAACTTAGCAGCCTTTATGGCATAGCTGATGTAGGACTTGTCCCAGATAGCACAGCAACAGAAGAGGCAGTAGCAACATTAGGAGAGGACAATTAGATGGAAAATAATGACAGACATGGACGGAGAGAATACATGAGGTGGCAGTATGTACAGAGACACAGGGAAAGAAATGACATCTATTCAGCAACTATGGGTTGTGACAATCACATGGTGTCAGTGCAGCATCACACAGAACATACACAGTGCATAAAATGTTAATTTTAGACTATGCTAAACAATGCACAATCTGTTCATCTGTGCATCAGACATCGGCACAGGAGTTGTAGTGGGCCACATTTATCATCCTTTTGGCACTGCTCACAGGTCCTACAGTATACTGTTACACATACTTTTCAATATATTTGCTGAAGAATCAGGGACAAAGCCAAAATAATGGGGAAACAAAGGTCCAAAATCAGCAGCAATTTTTAAATATTTCAATTCACTAAAAGGTTAATAAAACAACAGGTTTTGCAAAAACATGGATTTTCTGAATAATAGGTAGTATGAAAGTCTAATGTCTGGCATTAATGACCAACTGTAATCCTCAGGGATTTACAAAAAAAAATCAAAAATTTTACAAGCCAGGGAGAAAAAACAGACAAAATTAGGGACATTTCGCAATACCAGGAACAGTTGAGATGTATAGTGTAGTATCATATGCAATAACTGGACAATAACAATTATGAATAAGCTATCTTTTAATATGCTTTATGCCCATATGACTTGCAAAAGGCTAAGGCTAGAAGTGCCTGACAGTAGGCTTTAGGGACTACCAAATGCTGTAGTACTTCTCCCTCTGGTCCTCATTCATATATATCTGTACAACAACTATTTGTTCCAGTATTTGGACTTTGTCTGCCTTGTATATCAGAAGCCTTGTTGGTTGCCTCCCTCATAACCTTTAAGGTAGGTTTGAGAGCTAAGCCTTGCTCAGCTCCTTTTTTGTGACCCTGTCCAGCTCCTCTTCTAAAGAAAGCCTGGTACCTTCAGCCAGTGGTGCCTTTAAAGCAGACTCACTACTGAAACACACCTTTCACCTTGAAGTACCCATTCCAAGAGAATCCTAGTACCTATCAGCAGCTGTGGCTTAGTTTCCACTACTACTAACCAGCCCCATATTGAAGTACCCACATCACCAGCCCTGATTAAAGGTCTGGGTTCTGACTGGGTTTTCCTCCTTAATGCCTTCCCATTGTACTTGCCTCTATGCATGGCTATATGTAACAGAATGTACACAAGGTACTATATTGTCAAAGCCATTCTTTATTAGGACATTAGCAGGATATACTCAAACTTAGCCACCTCCTTCTTCCCTTGCTTCCCTTTCAGGTCAGATACACTTTGGCAAAACATACCCAGAAAGGTGTCTCTCCTATGTCTACAGAGTGAAGTGGACTATTCAGGCAATATGTGCTGTTTTTTGACCACTGCAGGCTTAACTATGGTAAAATTTCAGGCTGTATGCCTCTTGGCAATGGTCTCCTTCCTCTCTAGCAGGATAGGATATAGATCTTTGTGGTAGTTTGGTACAGTTGTAATGTCCAAACAAGACACAAATGTTGTGCTGACCTTACATACTGCTTCCTGAGATTTTTGTTCTCCCCCCTACCTCAATAGAAAATGAGACTATATATGCAAATTTTTGGCTACATTTGAAACATATAACCTTAAAACCTGGGAATGAACTAGAACCCATGGTTAGGGTTACCACCTGTCCCACTTTACGAGGGACAGTCCCACTTTGGGCAGTTGTGTACTGCAAAAAAATTGTAAAAATGGCAAATGTCCTGAGATTTTAGGACACAATTATTTCCTATATTTTATGTAATAGTTGCATAAAACAGTTATGCTGTACCTGAAACACCTAAATGGTATAAGAAATAGAATAAGCAACTAAAATGCTACAAGAATAAGCTTTTATTTAGGAAAAAAAGTGTAGTTCTGTCCTTTGTACTGGCCATGGGTATGTTTTGGCCTGCAAAATCTGACATTTGTGCCAAAAATGTCCCACTTTGGGCATTTAAAAAGGTGGCAACCCTACCCATGGTTTCCTTTTGTTGTCTGTGAGACCTGTTAAGATGGCTTAGGCTGTCCTAATAGGTGTCTTTACACTGTGTGTATTGATGTGTACCTTCTTTCTATGAAGTTGCAATCAGCTAGCTTGATTTAGGTTCCCTTTCCTCCACATTTTCACAGTAGTTTTACACTCTTGGTCTTCCAACCAGAAATTGATGTCCTCAGGCAGATTACTGAGGCTTGCTTCCTTACCAAAAGATCTGCAGGCATTTCAAATGTGTTGAACTTGCATGCATCCACCCATCTATAAAATTAGTGCTGAGTTGTGCAATATAGTTCCTGATAGTATTATCTACCTTTCTTCTGTGCTCTCCAAATTTCTTTTTTTACATTTTAAAACTTGGTTTAAAACTTGCAAGAAACTTTCTTGAACATTGGCATTATTTAAACAGTTAACATCACTGAGTTTACAAACTGCATGCATTGTTTCACCTATGAGCAAAAGAGTTAAAAACTTTACCCACTTTCCTTGGTCAACTTGGAGTTGATCACACACCTTTTTAAATGCCCATATATAAAATCCTCCTTTTCTTTATATTAAGAAAAATGTTTCATAATAACCTGGGCCACTAAGCTTTGTCTTTCCCCTTTCCCATGACTTAATTGTCTCTGGCAAAGGATCAGCATCTCCTTTTTCTACTGAAACTGCTTTTCTTTCTCATCTGCCTCCAACTGCTATATTTTCTCAGCTATCCCAAGTTCCAGATGTCTCATCTGCCATGTCAGGTCTGTGTAATTCCAGAAATTATGAGTTTGGTGGAAGATTATAGGTTTCTCTGACCTGATGGCCAGTCTATAACCCTGTCTCTGTCTAATAGTTGATACCAGTAGCTCAGCGATGTTTATTTATTTTTCCACTGCAAATAAAATGGCCTTTTTTTTTTTTTTTATATCATCATACATTTCACTTATAGAGACCAGATCACAAAAATCAACGTTAGTATCCACTTTGCAACCATATCCTGTATATCCTTTCTCTCGAAAGCCAGTTGTGTTGCAGGTTTTCAAGACCATAGGCCATCAAAGAAAACACCCCACGAATCTACGGTATGTGGGTCCTCAAAAGTTTCCAGTAGCATTTTCTTCCATATGGATTTATATGAAGGAGACTGCAACCTCAGGAATTCAGAAAATTGAACTGCATATCACTGCCTCAGTAGATCAGGCATGCCCAGGCTATCCTCCTCCCTGTGAAGGATAGTTTTATCCCATGCCACTGCAGGCTCATGTCCTTCCCTAACAAATGCTCATGTACTTTTATTTATTCTACCCAATATCTGCCAAGGAGAGGTTGCCCAATATGCCTGAGTAGCATCTAAAAGGTGAGGAAACAAATACATTTGTATTCCCTGCAACTTTTGGTCTATATCTAAAGTTAAGTGGTCTGTTTGGCAAGCTAGGTATTATATTTAGTGAACTAATTCCCAATACTTAAGCTGTCCATTTCTTGACAGGTGTGGGCAAACCATTAATCTCAATGTTGAAGAAAGGGGAATTGATGCATAAATTGTTGTGATGGAGCATACCTAATTACTGCTGCTTCTGATTGGGATATATTTATCTTATAACCTGAGAGTTTACCATATGTTTCGAAAATATGTAAAAGAATAAGAATATCATTTTCAGGTCTAATTAAGGTAACCAAAACATCATCTGCAAATAATGATAGCTCCAATTTCAGCATACCCCAAGTACAACCTTGAATTTCAGATACTCTTATCCTTTCTGCCAAGGGTTTGAGATAAATTTCAAAAAGCAGAGGGAAGAGTGGACAGCCCTGTCAAGTGCTTCAGTATAGGGTAAAAAGACTTTATAGACTTCATAATATTTTTATTTGAGCCTTAGCACCTATTGACCATATTGGCAAACTGTTGTGGAATGTCCATGTTAATTAGTACCTTAAGTAGAATTTCCAGTTAACTCTATCAAAGGCTTTTTTGGCATCCCAACTGGCCAAAAGCATGTTGCATGTTTGTTCCACTTGACATGAAATTAGTCTGGTGCGTAAATTGTTATCATGTGCCCTCACATTTGAAACAAAGCCATACTGGTCTGGATGTATAAGGTCAGAAATTAGGGGTGTTATTCTCCTAGTCAAAATGATCATTGATTCAGGTTGATAAGAGGCCAAAGAGAGAGGGTCCTTCCCCTGATTCAGTATAATTGAGATAACTGCTTGTTTCTAGGACTGAGGAAGATGTGTATCTTCAAGTGTTTTATTCATTAGATCTAATTTTATGGGTCTTACTTTGTCCTCTAAACCTTCCAAACTTCCACTGGGAAACTATCAGTCTCTGGAGAGTTACCCAGTTTCAGAGAGGCTAAGATTTAATTAAATTCCTCTACTGATATGGGCTGAATAAGCCCAGTAGCTAAATCAGAACTTATTTGTTTCAGGACTAGACCTTCTAAGAAATCAGTGATCTGGGTTCTAGTTCTGGTGACGTGTCATCTGATGCATATAATAAAATGTATTTATCTTTAAAAATATTAAGTACCTCTCTTGGGCTCCTTGTTATTGTACCTGTATTTCCATCTCTTATTTGAGCTAGCAGTCTTTCCTTTTTTGTTGTTTTTGCTACCTGAGATAGGCATGCTTAAGACTGCTAGGGAAAGGAATTAATGAAACTGTTTTGAATGCCTCTTTCTGAAAGGCTGTTTTGTTGTCTAAATGTTTTAAGTCTCTCTTTTGGCTGTGTTAAGTAAATTAGCTTGTTGTTTTGTTACTATTTGTAAGTTCTGTTGAAGATTTCTGACCAGTAACACATTGTCCTTATAATTATCTTCCACCACACTTTGTTTATGATTAATATAAGATTGTGATCTCCCCCTTAAATTTATTTTGCAAGTATCCCAATCAAGGTTAGAGTTAACTGAGTATTCCACTAAAATCTTTACAAAAGTTTTTTTAAAAAAAAAAAAAAAATTAGCAGCTTGGGGTCTTGGAGCAAGAAGATAAGAAATCACCAGTGTTTATCCCCAGGAGAGTTATCCAGGGTACCTATAAGTATGAGTGGAGAGTGATCAGACAGTAGGACTAGACCACACACTATAGTTTGTTAATAAAATGAAGCTTCTCCACAAACATAAATATTTTAGGTATCCTAGATCTAGTAGTATATTTAACAGAATAGAAAGTAAATCCAGGATCCCTAATGCAAACACCACAGTTTACCAAGTTCCACGTTAGTTTGCTCTCCCTTGGCAACCTATATCTCCATGGACCTGAACCCACTTCAGACTTATCTAAAATTATGTTCCAGTCACTTACAAGTAGCATCACCCTCAGAAGAACTAAACATAGCTGTCATGACTTTTTTGTAGATATTCAATTTCAAGCTATACCTAGATGGCAGATAAATGAGGTTATGGTTATTAATTGTCCTGCAGATAGACCTTTAGCTGCTGTATACTTGGTCTGCTTATTTGATAAGGAATCTAAAAGCTGAAATGGGGCCTAACCATTTACCAGGACAGCCACTCCTTCCAGCTTTCCACTGTAGATTCAGAACTTGCCATTATCTCCCCCCTTTTGCGACTATACAAAATATTTTAAAAAGTGGGTCTGTAGGGCTATTAAATTTATTAGGTTGCTAAGCCTGCTCACACTTTACAGCTAAGGAAATGAAAATGTTTAGTCATATGTATCAGTGCAAAAAACAATCATTATGTAACTTACCATAACTGTTGTATACGGTAAGTTCAAGCTAAAAACCCAAACACAAATATATATCCCTCACATCTCCCACAACATTTTTAGGCCATTGATACTAAAGTAATAGAAAGTTAATCACCTCTTTACTATAAACAGAAAGGCAATTGTAGGGAATGCATAAAAAAAAAAACTCAGAACAATCTTCATAAGAACAATGAATAACATCAAACTTTACAGCAAACATTTACAATTAGCTTTTGTTTTCCATGGAGTAAGCAGCAACTCTTACTCTGATGATTTGTACAGTCCCATGTCTGCATAAATGACAGAATAAACTTACACTAATGGAGACCGGAATAATAGACTTAACTGCTCACTTAAAGCCCCATATAATAACGTCCTGTATAAATAAAATGTCATAAAAATGTAAAGAACCCGGCTTACTTCCATCTGACTTGACTTGATTATTAATGATAACTACTTGGTCCAGCACAGTTTAAGAAAATGGGCATTTTTCAGGCTGTTACAAAGTGCACAGGCTATGCAGACCTATTGTGCCATCTGTATGAAGGGAGTTTGTATATTGCAGTGCCAATAATAAATGACCTCAGAGGCAGTAAGTATATAACAGTCAAGAAAGCATTAAGGTGTATAAAAAAGACGTAAAAGACTATCAGACTATGTTACAAAGGTTATGTTTGTTCACTATGAGTCATAAAGCTTTAAGGGATAATTTTATTGTGATTTTTAAGTACAAGAACAATGATATAATGACATTGACAATGGGAGTAGTATATAATATGCATTCCTAAATATCATAAAATAATAGTGGACTGGTGGAAGTGCCAAAGTTTAGTAAAGAAATAAGTAAAACAGTTTCCATATAAGAGTAGGAAAATTATGACATGCCATAACACTACAACTAAGAAGGTTGGACAACTTGAAATTATTTAAGAGGGAACAGGATGAACTGGTTGGAAATAGCTTATGATCATACACTGGTATGAGAAAATCTCATAAAAGGCCTCAAATGAGGTTAAAGAGTTTGAATAGTTAACATTGTACATTGGATTGCATTTTATGGCCTTTGGTTCCTTGACTGGGGAAAACAAAGCTATATTTTACAATTCAAATACAAATCCATGCATTTTACAACTTCCTAGCTTCTTATCTGAAAAGAGGGACAGGCATAGGCCTACCATATTTCTCATCCTGGGTGTAATTGATGTGTTTTTTTGTTTAGCAGAAGGGAATTAAAAGTTCAGCTGCACTGTTGGCATATTTTATTTTCTACATCACATAAAAGAACAGATGCAAATACAATTATCCTGTCATTGTTAAGACCTCTTACAAATGCAATTCCACAATGCAGATACTTTTTCATATTTTAGAAAGTTTAAATATAGCTTACGTATGTGCTGACAAACTGAATTTATATATATATATATATATATATATATATATATATATATATATATATACACATATCTATATCTATCTATCTATCTATCTATCTATCTATCTATCTATCTATCTATCTATCTATCTATCTTTGTGTGTGCATTAAATATGTTTCTCTACCCTGACATCACAGCAGTTATGGTAAATGAGATGCAAATACACAGAGCTGTGAGACTGCTGGGGAATGTCACATCATTATTCACAGGTTTTTGGATATTTATGGTTTGGTGTTGCTGGGTGACGTTTCTTTTGGTATCTGTTGAGTAGTGAATTTTCATGTCATCTTACATGCTAGAACATGTGCAGGCAGGCATATAATGAGATCAAAATATTATCTCTCATTTCTAATATGCTCAGTTTCATATATGTGTTGTTAGAAATTACTTTGCTTCATGGTCATTGTGACGACTGGAGAGAGATGGGTGAAGGCTGCCAGCCTAGTCAAATATAATTTGATATATAATTCTGGCATTTGTAAATAAATGTAAAATGCAGGCATGTTTTCTTGAGTGTAAAATAATACTGTGAAATCCGGAACTGCAAAATATGTGACAACATTGCACTCTACTGGCCCAGTGAAGCATGTTGTGACCCTTTCATGTTAGAATTTGGCTCCAGTGAGTCTGGATGAAGGTTTCATGCCCATTGTTTTAAGGCTAAAGTTTATGACCAGAATTTAGATGTGGAAGGTGCTTTATTGCTCTGGTTTCTGTTAGAGTATACATGTGAAATTACTTATATTGTTGTAAGTTTCTGAACAGGTGTTAGATTGCTAAATAATGCAGTTTGTGGACTGACAACTCCAGACTAAGTGTCAAAAATAATGTAATTTGGGAGGGCCTTAGAGACATGTTTGTTAGTAATGTTTAAATACTATTTCTCACAAGAGACAAAAAGCATTTTGATCTTGGATATCTAACTCAGCACTTTGCCATATGCTCGCATGTAAGTTTTAGCACGGTCATTTCTTGTAGGAATAGTTAAAGCTAATAAAGATTAATTAGGTATTTTTCTTTGAAATCAGACCTGTCCTACTGTATTACTTTACGTTTCTGTGTGATCTCTGAACTCTTAGATATCTCTGTGGTGTAGTAATTTTGTCTTGTGTTTTAATTATTTATTATTAAATATTTTTAAAACTTCTACCTGTGGCTGGTTTATGTAGAGATAAATTATGCTTTAGAGTACATTATCTATTTATAGAGTTTACTGCCTAAGCCCTTCCAGTAAGCCTAGACTGAATAGTCACATTACCATTGGATAATAATATTGCACAGTAATAATTGGGCACCCTTTTAAGGGACTTTTAGTAGCTGATATTATTAGCTGGATGGTGGCAGGGATTACTACTGTATGGTCTGGGTAAAGGGGCACAGCTGCAGAATCTGTGTCAGCCTTTCCCAGGAGTGTCTGTGAAGTTGTATAAATACTTATCTCAAAATGTGTGTGTGTTGTGTCAGCTACTTGGGCGGGGACACGAAGCACTGGTTGGACAGAGAGGGTACTTGAGGTTTTAGCTTGCCCAGCTAGGCTGAGACCTGGACCCTATAGCTGTGCCAGTAGGGAGTCTTATTGGGGACCTGGTGAGCAAGGGAGCAACCAGCCCCAGACTGACTGATCTCTGTGTGCACTGATGGGAAATTGTACTTCACTGTGTGTGTTAGTTATCCTTTCCTCTCTTCTAGGAGATGACCTCCCTGGTGTTAGTGGTGGGGATTGAGGCTCCTTGATTGCTGGACCAGAGCATGGTCATCACAGTCATATATATATATATATATATATATATATATATATATATATATATATATATATATTTTTATTAGACTGCGGAGATCTATTTTTTTTTTATTTTATTTAAATTTACTTACCAGGGTAGAGCACTGATCAAACAATGGCCAATTGCAGGCTCTGCCTGAGTTATATCAGAATGCAACAAACTGATATACAGAAGTTCACATTAATAAGTACCTACAAAATTATGACAAATAATATCCACACAGAAATTCTAGCAAACAGTGTAAATGTGCAGTAATATAAATAGAATAGTAAAAGAAAGAATAGACTTATATTAGGAGTAGATGAGGTGGAGGTATGAGCAATGGAAGCTAGTTCAGGAAAGCTAGTATGGAGTTGTAAGTAAGAAGACAGAGGGGACTAGAATTTGGAGAATATACCTCTATCATCTTCTGTCATCTACCACTGATTATTATATCATTGATTTGATCTTGTATGGGGGTAAAGCAACACAGTACAATTAGTATAGTACTAATATTTATATGGCTATTGTTTCCCAGATGGAGCGGTCATGATATCTGGTGACGTTTAAACTTACAGTGGCATTTTGAGATTAATTAATGTAATTTTTCAGAAGCTTTCCAGACTTGTACTATTTGCTATCCTGAGACTGTCTGGCAATCAAGTGATACTGGAACGGATGATTTATTATCTCACTGTCTAGTAGTGAGAAACTGTTTGGAAAATACGAAGTTACTTCGCAAAGCCAGTTGTGTGTATGTGGAAGAAATGTAACAGATTGTATCTTTTAATACTTGGGTTTCACTTTATTTTTTTAGTGCAGACTTCATAGATCTTAAAAAGATGCAGAGAATTTTGTGGGACGTGTAATAGCGATGATTTAATGCCACTCTGACATATTTATTTTTAATTTATTTATTTGCCTACAGCTTTATAATTACAACAGTTACAGTTTGAGTTGACACTGTTACTTTTTTCAGCCTTATAGTTCAGCCTTCGTTACGATGGTTATAATGCCAGTGGTTCTTCTGAACATTTTTTAGCCTGGCTTCATTACAATGAGAAAAGATTGGGGAGGTTGTAAATGCAGTTCTAGATTTGAGTTTACTAAAGTAAAGGAAAGCTGTCCTCATTTTCATTTACACTTTAATTTGTTTCCTAATCAGTTATTAATTATTTTTTTTTGTTTGGACATTATTTCAGTGTTCATGGGACTGGCAAATTAACCAGAATACTTTCACATGAAATTCCTCAGCCTATCTGGCCCCTAGGAAAGTAAGGAAAAGTGTAAGAGGGTCTGTTCTGAAGTGCAGACTGCCAGTGGGCAGGGAGAGTATGCTATTGACGTATAGAGGAGCTTCACCATATCAAAGCAACAAGAGTTACAACAAAACGTTGGCACATTTCATTAAGGAGTAAAAGTACATTTATAGTTCTTTCAGAGATGTTTTCATTTACTTGTTGGACATCTCTACTCTCCAAGCTACTGATACATTAAAAATCAATTATTGAATATGTCAACCCTTTTTGGATTTGGATTTAAAAATTATATACAACATGGATGAGTATCCTTAGCCTGTTTGAGAGCTGAAAATCTGAATTAATGACTATTTTGTGTATAACCCAGATGTACTGCGTGTAAGTTGTTGTGATAAAAGTTAAACTACAGGGTAATACACTCAAGTGTACTAGCTTTTGATAGCATTTAGTCGAAAATCATAGCATTTATTGTGTTTTCTGCTTTTCTGTAAAAAAACTTGAAAAAAACAAAAAAAAATATCCTTGTTTTCCATACTTTCCTAACTAGTGTTCCAGAGACCAGATTTTGCTGATCCCTGGGCTTTGTCTTGGTTCCTGTGTTTCTCCATTTTCCTTGTTTGGTCAGGGGGAAGTTTCTTTACTCACCAGTGAGAGTGGGGAGTACTGAGCTGCCTGTTTGTCCTTAGAGGAGTGGTTTAAGGCAGTAACGTGTAGTCTATTGGCCATTTTGGGTCATTTCCTGTCTTTTCCAGACCCCTGCTATAAAGCGCGTTTTAGCGTGCTTTAGCGCAAATTAGCGCGACTTAGAGCGGAGTTGCCACTGTTGCACACTAGGGCAGCACTGGTTAAGCAGGTTTAAACTATTCGGGCTACCTAAAGTCCACTCTTCAAATTTTCCCTTAAAACTACCTTCCTCGAACTATACTACTGATCTAATCAGCGTATCCTATAACTAAAAAGATCATCTCTACTTGACTCCAAGTAGACTATTCTCTATCTGTTAAACCTAGCACTTGCTCCTACAGTACTTATTACCTTGATACGGCACTCTTGTCATAGATAGTACCCCAAAAAGGCAAACCCCCATTTCTCGGTCACCCACGTCCCCGGAATCTTTTTAAAGTTTTTGTCTATTCCTTCTAGCATGTCGAGGGATCAGTTGCTAGTGTCCTCTCCTGCTCAGCTGGTGAACCTGGGAATATTGAGGCAATGTTACAATTGCCTCATGTACACAGACAACCCTCTCCTCCTCCCACAAAACACAAATACATGCGAGAGATGCAACTATACGGCCAAACTGGAGGCTGAGCTCTCTCAACATTGGACTGGCAAGACCAGTCAGGAGGAGAAGGTTACCACACACACTATAGACCCAGTCTCACATAGTACCATCACAACCTCAAATCATACACATAAACACACAAAGACATACTCGGAGGCTCTGATCAAAAATCTACCAAAACAGCAGAGACCACCAAAGCAGACACCCAAACAACCACCACCTCAGAACACAACACCTGCAACACATAGACCTCACAGTCAGAGTGTCAAACAGTCACAGCCCTTAAGGCCAAACACAATGCCAGACACACTAGTCATTGGTGACTCCATAGTCAGACACACTGACGTCCCGCTCACCAGTCTGAGTAAGGAGAAGGTCACAGTAAGCTGCCTGTCGGGCGCTAGAATCCGCCACATAACGCAAGCACTCAGGTCTCTCAACAGCAGGTACAAATATGACTCAGTCATTGTCCACGCTGGTGTAAACGACCTGAGACGTACCTCCTTGGACTACATGAAAAGAGACATTGAGGAGCTCTCTGATTATGTAGCCCAGGCAGGTATGACCCTGACCTTGAGCAGTATCCTACCTTCACCAAGAATGATGCCACAATACAGAGATAAGATGAACAGCTTTAACAATTGGCTTAAACACTGGTGTCATTAAAAGGGGATCCAGTGTCTGTCTGCCTGGGATGACATGCTGGACAAGCCACGCTGCTTCGCAAGGGACGGCTTGCACCTGTCACCCCTGGGATTCCGGATATTGGCAAAGGCTCTTGCCACCCCCATAGTGCCTTTTTTAGGCAAGGCTCAAATTCTAAACCTACCACCCTAGAACACAAAAAAGGAAAGAAACTAAGGGTAATGCTGCTCAATGCCAGAAGTCTAAATCTCAAAATGCACGCACTCGAGGCCCTTCTCAGTATGGAGAACATCGATGTCTGTGCTGTGACAGAAACCTGGTTCAAGGCTCCTGAGAGCACCCCAGCAGTATCAGGTTTTACCTCATATCATGCGTTCCAGCCCCAAAATCCGGACAATACCAAGAAAGGAGGGGGGGTATCCATATTCATCAAGGACACCCACACCTCAAGACTGGTGGCAATGCACGATGCATCGGAGACCATCCAGGTGCAATTAACCATAGGCAAGACTGCTCTGCAAATTGTAGCATGTTACAGGCCACCCTCACAAACTCAGGAACCTCACATGGCCTTCCTGAAAACACTAGAGGGGATAAATGTATCACCAAACACCATCATACTAGGTGACTTCAATTACCCTAATATAGACTGGGAACACTACTCAAGCCCAAACACCCTAGCCCAAAAGTTCCTGGAATTCATAAACTCAAATGCCATGGAACAACTAGTCACCATCCCCACAAGAGGAGATAACATACTTGATCTCATCATCACGAACATGGGAGCACAATGTTCAACACCGGAAGTATACCCCTCACTGGTGAGATCAGATCACAAACTAATCTCGCTGGAGGTCCTCATCCCACCCCAACCTGAAATAAAAAAGACCACAGTAAAGAACTTCTCGAAAGCCGACTTCACACTTCTAAAGACTAGTGTGGTCTCCTTTAAGGCCCCCGAGCCGGGAAAGCAGTACTCAAGCCGCTGAATCACTTACAAATGCCTTCTACCAGCACCTGCAGGACTGCATGGATAAGGCAATCCCAAGCAAAACAAAGACTCTTTGTACCAAAGGCAAGCGTCCAGTCTGGTGGACCCCAGCCATAAACAAACTCTACAACAAAAGGAGGAAGCTACTACAAGATAGAGCAAAATCCTTAAAAGGTAAGACACCCTTGATCACTATAAGTAAAAAACTAAGATCTCTCATAAAATCATCCAAAGCAAATTTCAAGAGAAAAATAGCTAAAGACTCAAAAGACAATCATAAGGCCTTCTTTAACTATGTTAGAAACCTGGGAGGAAACTCCCAGATATGCTCAGAACTAGTTCAAAATGATGTGAAGATTACTGATCCTACAGACATTGCCAACATACTGGCTGACAGGTTCAGTGCAAACTTCTCCCCCCCAAAAGGAGAGATATCTATACCAAACGATTGCAGCCCCCCAAACATCTCCAACGCCCAAGTGAGAACTGCTCTCTCCAAAGCAAAAAACACAGCATCCATGGGACCTGATGGTGTCCCCGGCTGTGTGCTCCACGAACTCAATGAGGAATTAAACCCACAGCTAGGACAGCTGTTTAATCAAAGTCTTACCTCTGGATACGTACCCAGGGAGTGGCGCACTGCAACTGTGGTCCCACTTCACAAAGGCAGTGCCTCCACCGACCCTGGAAATTACTGGCCCATTAGCTTGACAAGCCTTATCTGCAAAGCCATGGAGAGGATCATAATGGACCTCATAAATAAAGACATAGGGAATTTGCAGACTTTGGATCCAACCCAGTTTGGCTTTGTCAAAGGCAGATCATGCCTTTTAAACTTGGTTGACTTTTTCGAAACAGTCACCAAAGCCATTGATGAGGGAAAGGCAGTCCATACAGCCTACCTCGATCTGGCGAAGGCCTTCGATACAATACCCCACTCGGGTATCATTGAAAAACTCATCAGCTTAAATGTTAACCCATACATCACAAGATGGGTTGCAAACTGGCTGAGTGACAGAACCCACAGGGTCAGAGTTGCTGGCGCCATGTCAGACTTAAAGCCTGTCACAAGTGGTGTCCCACAGGGCTCAGTCCTGGGCCCACTCTTGTTTGGCATCTACTTTTCCGAAGTACAAGCAAACACAGGAGGGTTATGGCTGACAAAGTTTGCAGATGACTGCAAACTGGCGCCATAGTAGAAAACACATCTGACACAGATATCCTTCAGAAGGGTCTCACAGAAACGGATAACTGGTGCCAGAGCCACGGCCTAAAGTTAAATGCAAAAAAATGCATAGTCATACCCTTCGGGAAAAACAAGGTTACCCCTAGCTACCAAATAGGTGGCAATCCACTGAGCACAGAAGAAGTTATCAGGGACCTGGGGACCCAGGTTGATAGTAGTCTGTCATTCGACACCCATGTAGCTAAAGTAGTTAGGAAGACCTTCTACATTGCCCACCTTATCATGAAGGGATTCTCATCTAGATCAAGGGAGGTCATAGTCTCCCTTTACTCATCACTCATCAGACCAATGATTGAGTACAATGCCCCATTCGGAATGTATCTGACCCGACACTTGCAGCAGCTGGAGAGGCCACAAAAGTTCCTCACCAAAAGGATAAAGGGTCTCAAACATCTGTCCTATGCTGCCCGACTGAAAGAACTCCAGCTCTATTCAGTCGCTTACCGCTTGCTCAGAGGTGACCTTTGCCTAACATACAAGGCCATGTCAAACCCAGATTTGATGAATATGCTTCACCTCAAAAATCTCGATCCATCAGAGCCAGAAGGCGGAGACTTAAACCTCGACACGGCTATTAATAGGATGTGCTGGAGGGATAGATTCATCACCCAAAGACTCCCTATGCTGTGGAACAAAATCCCGGTATATGTGAGGCAGAGCACCTTGCTGGCCTTGTTCAAGAGAAATCTTGACCAATGGATGGGAGATCGCAGATATACCCCAGGGATTACCTCAGTGTCACTGCTCGACAGAGGCACAGCAAAATAATGGGTATAGTTCCCCATACTAAAGGGGTGGCGTAAGCCACAAAACGATGGGCTAGGCTTGTAAATGCCCTCGGGCAGATAGCCTAGTATGAACCTATGAACCTATGAACCTATATAACTTATAATGAATTATTGCTTTAGTTTCAGAATTAGCTCCAGCTGTAAATACTCTAGCTCTGACTGGAAATGTTCAATTGCTGTTTTATTTTTTCATTTACTGTGTTTTAGTACCATTTTTTTCTTAACTAGTGTTATATCAGGTATGCCTCTTCTGTCTAAGCAGAAAAGGCAGATACAGTTTTCTTTGCTTTGCATACTTCTATAGGTTTCCACATCTTGTTTGCAAAAGGTGTATACCTTTACCCGATATGCTCCCAATTATCCATCTGCAACTGTTCTTATTTTAGCAGAAGTTCCTGTGCTGCTCACTTCGAAGATGCCATCCTAGAAAGCTTCCTTCTGTTTTAATGATTTTTATTTAGCAGCAATTGGAGCAGTCGTGCAATATCCAGCTACTGCAAGTATACTGGTCGGTGACAGTCATGCCCCAGCAAGTAGGATCACTTATCAGTGTTTTTTTTTTTTTTTTTGTATTTCTAGAGCACAGATGAATAATGATCTTAATGCAGCACACATATGCTTCTGCATGTTACTACAGGATGTCAATCATCACTTACAACACTGTTGTAAACAATGCAATGTGTCCAGGCCTTCTGTAGGTCAGTTAGACATATTGCTAACTCTCCTGCCTTTCATGCGGATAAGAATGACTGCCCGTTGATGTTCAGCCCTTCAGTTTCTGTCTTGATCTCCTAGTAATCCAAGTTTATTCTTAAACAGAACCAGAACTGTCAAAATTTCATACCTGCACTCAATATTAACAGGCTGGACTGGTTACAGTTTCATCCAGAGTAATTCTGGGCCAGCATAGCCATGGTTTGTTTGACACAGTAATGCAACCATATTTAGAGAGTTTTAGCTTCCCCAAAATAGGGTGTTCCACATTTTAACTGTTTGTCATACATTGCTATGGTCTGTGTTCCACATTGGCCTCTTAGCAGTCTGAGACCTATGCCCAGGAGTGTCTGTGTGGTTGTATAAACTCCTATCTCAAAGTGTATGTGGGTCAGCTACTTGGGCAGGGACACGAAGAACTGGGTGGACAGAGAGGGTGCTGGAGGTTTTAGCTTGCCCAGCTAGGCTGAGATCTGGACCCTATAGCTGTGCCACTGGGGAGTCTTATTGGGGACCTGGAGAGCAAGGGAGTGACCAGCCCTGGACTGAGTGTGATCTCTGTGTGCTCTTAAGGGAAATTGCACTTTACTGTGTGTATTTGTTATCCTTTCTTCATATATGAGACAACCTCTCTGGTAGGTAATTGTGTGCCTAAAATGTGGAACACCCTATTTTCGCACCGCACAAAAAGCATACCTTAAACATGGCCATGGTCTCTCAACCAAAATATACCTGCTGACAGACACGCACATGCACACACACACATTCACCTTGTCATACATCCTCATCAGCTTTTGGCTTATTCACTCAAGTTGTTGAATAATAACCCTTCCTGCACTCAAAAAACCCAACACACACACACACACACACACACACACACACACACACACACACACACACACACACACACACACACACACACACACACACACACACACAGTGTCTTGAAAGACAGGAATACTTTAGGGAGGAGGACTAAGTAAAAAGAGATTGTCAGGTCACAGGACAAATTGGCCAGCCTTCCCACAGGATACGGATAATGGGAAGAAGAGGGTTGATGATAATGAGCTCTGTAAATGCGCAACATAGTGCTTCAGTTTCAAGAATGAAGGTGCTCCAATTTCAAGGAGGCAGGTAGTCAGTTAATACAATAATGAAGGGTGGAACTTTTTTAAATAAAAATTTTGTTTATTTTAAGACACTTGTCAGGAACCAATAGGAACTAGCTGGTCATGTCCACCAGATGCTGGAAGTAGGGTTGCCTTTTCAGATGCACAAAATGGGACATTTATTTATTGGAAATGTAGGGGTTTCACTCTTTATTCTGTTTCGTTTCCGCTTCGGTTAAAATAACGGCTCTCCACTTGTCAACTGTTGTAACCGTTTAATAAAATATAAATGAAGCGAATCCAGATGGTAATACAAGTGATACAAGTAAAAACAAGTAGTATAAAATGAAGCGAATCCAGATGGTAATACAAGTGATACAAGTAAAAACAAATAGTATAAAATGAAGCGAATCCAAATGGTAATACAATTGATACAAGTAAAAACAAGTAGTATAAAATTAAGCGCTTTTCGTTTTCTACATATGAAAACTTCCTCAGACAAACTGTTCTCTCCTAATACTCCTCTATATATAACTTCCTGTTGTATCACATGGTTCTATCAATTAATGAAACGAACCCAGTTAATGATTCAAGTGATACACATAAAAGTGAATAAGTATAAAATTCGTACACTATCTTAAATTCGTTACAAATAAAATATTGCTGACATTTATAAAGTAGCATTTGCTAACATGTTTATGCTTACATATCTTTAAAGTGCATATATACCCACGTATTCAAGTCTTGTTTAATCTCCTGCATTTTACTTAAAATGTTGCAATCTGCTAGCAATTATTTTTGTAGCGTTTACTGAGCGTGTTACTTTGTTGTTCTTGCATACCTTTTAAAGTGATGCATACGCTCACTCTACTTTTTAACTTTCAGAGCAAATCCAACTAACTGACCAAATTACAACAAATGAATGTATGGAATTAAGTCAGCTACATTACTTAAATACAACTAATACGATCTATATTCAACCTACAGTTCCTACAAAACTATATGAAAGACAATCCAACTATTAAAAGTTATAGAAATTGTGAATATAAAAATTGTAGATCACAATATTACTGTGTTCATTAGTTAAACTTACATACATGAACAATGTAGTTTATACATATTCATAGATACTAGTCAGTATAGTCCTAACTAATACCAGATTGTAATATTATGTATTTTACATTTATTTTACATTAATTACTCCTATTTAAGTTTTTTAGTCTCAGAATGCATAAAATGGAGTAGATTTCATTTATGCCTGGGTATACACAGGCATTTGTACTTAGTTGCCACACTAATTCTAGTCTTTCTAATAAAAGGCTATCAGGTCCACCTCTTCCATCTTGTTTAATTTGGTCTATGACTTGGAACTTGAATATATGTTTTGGATGTTCTATTATGTCTTGCCAGAGCATTCTCTGACTTCCTATGACTAATACTGTACAAATGCTCATATACTCTTTCCTAGTGTCCTAATGGTTTTCCCTGTATAGAATATGTGGCATTGTTGACATTTAGCTAAGTACACTATCATTTTAGACTGACAGTTAAATTTGTCTCTAGTATTGTATTTTTATTTCGGATATTGAATGTCCGTCCAATTTCCATATGTTTACAGAAGTTGCACATCAAACATTTTATCATCCCTGGATTTCTAATGATACTGTGAGACTGATTCTCAAATATATGTTTGATATTTCTTCCCCTCTTGAATATAATCTGGGGAAGTTGAGTGAGCTTATTTCAAAAAAAGGGGTCATTCTCTAAAATTTCCCAGTTCTTATATAATATGTTCCTTAACTCCCACGCATTAATGCTATATGGCGTGATAAAACTGTAACTTAGGTGACTATGTTCTCTATTGGTGTCCCTACTTTCTAATGTTTCATAACTCATGCCATTAACTTCTTGTTCAATGCATAAGATGGGTCTATAAATTCCCCTGTTTCTCTTGTTGTAAATTTCATCAATCAGGTTACCCACTAGTTCTTGTGGGTAGCCTCTATTGAGAAACATTGTTTCAAGCTTTTGACATTCAATCTGAAAGTCGGTTTCAAGACTAACCATTCTGGCAGCTCTTACCAGCTGTCCCTTTACCACCAATCCTTTTTGGTGGAATGGGTGACAGCTGGTAAAATGTAATAAGCTGTTGGAATATGTTTCCTTTCTAAAGATAGTACTAACATATCCATTGTTCCTACTATCTTTTCTTAACTCAATGTCCAAAAATGAAATTTTATTTTCTCCATAAGTTGATGTGAAGCTCAAAAAGTTTGTGGTATTCTTAAAATAGTGAAGTAAATCTGTAGCATTTCTTTCATCACCCTTAAGTATAACAAAAATGTCGTCCAAAAATCTTGTATAAAAATACAGTTGTTCTTTGACATGAGGTTGATTCCTAACAAATTCATCTTCCCAATGTGCCATAACTAAATTAGAAAAACTCACCCCAAGTGGAGACACCTTTGCAACTCCTACTTTTTGCAAGTAGAAGGCATTATCGAACATAATATAGTTGTTCGATAAGATAATGTCCAACAATTCCTCTATCAAGCCGATTTCCTCACCTGGGGCTCCCAAGTTTTTTAATTTACTAGAAACCCATTCTATCCCTTCTTGATGGGGGATAGATGTATACAGGTCATTTACATCAATTGTCATGAAATTAAATTCATTTTAAAATTCCAATTGGTTAATTTCTCCCAGAAATGAGCATGAGTCCTTACATATTTGGCTCTCATGTTTAATGTATTTTTTCAATATAGAGTCTACTACCTTGGCACAACTGTAGTTGATACTATTACGTGCATCTACTAATGGCCTCATAGGAGGGTTCTCTATATTCTTGTGGACTTTTGGTATGCCAAATAGAAGTGGAATTTTTGGAGCCATCATGGTCATATAATTGTACATGTCCAAATCAATCTTCTCTTCTATGAACAAATCATTTATGTACGTTTTTATTCTGGCATAAGCTACGTTGAGTTCATTCCTTGAGACACTAACATATGTCTCACTATTTAATAATAATTTCATTCTTTGTTTATAGTCATCTATATGCATGATGACCACCCCCCCTCCCTTATCTGGTTTCATGAATCTGAGGGGTAGTTGTTGTATGTCACTAATTGCATGTCTTTTCTGGCTAGTGATGTTTCTTTCACCTTTGGACATTTTACTGTTCTCTATACTGTGTCTAAAATCTATTTCACACATTTTTTCAAATAGTGCGACACTATTCTGTAGTGGTGGATTATATGTGCTAGTAATGTAAAATTCAGTCTCATTGTATTTATTTGTCCCCATAATCACTGCTAAATTGACCTTACATATAAATAATTTTAAATCTATAAGGGTTTGTGCTAATCGTGCTTTCTCTGCTATTATAAATGTTTGACCTTTAGCAAAGAATTCAACCATATCAAGGCCAATTTCAGTCTCTGTATAGTTGTAAACTGTGAAGTCTTTTTGTGCATCGGTCATATGTTTACAGTACCTTTTGTTACTAACAGATGTGCCCTCTATTTCCTCCGCCTCCTGTTGTTGTTGGAGCATTGTTGTTTCCCTCTCCGAGGGTTGTGATTTTGGGTCTGGTGATGAAAATGTTCACAATTGTCAGAGTTTTGGTTAACGGAACTGTTCCCTCTATTGTGGTTGTTTTTCTGTATAATTCTTTCACTTCTTCGAACTTCGTAGTTGTCATTCCTACCAATGTCATTTGTTCTGTTTGTCATTTGCGATTCATTTTCCTGGATTTCGTCATTTTCATCTACTCTTGTAGGTGCCCCCATTTGTTTCCACACCTGAGATGGTGGGGGTTTAGGGTATACTGTCCCATTTCTATATGCTGTTTTATCACGCTGCATTTTCTTCATTTTTGTTGATTTTAATTTTTCCATTAATTGGTTAATACTCTCAAATGTTCTATTGTAATCAAATTTGTAACGTTCAAAGTCTAGACTATTTTTGATATCCTGGTCTATCTTTTGGATGTCTACAGTTAAAACCTCCAAATTAGCCTGACAGTGTTTGGCCATTAATTCAAGGAGCTCTGTTCCATGTTTATCAAACATGTTTACTAAATCTTTATGGAATGCTGACCCTTCTTCAAGCCCTGTTGGATATTGCCACATTCTTAAACCTTTCGGTACAACCTTCTCTTTGATACACTCTCTAAAATAAGACACTTCTAATTGGAGTTTCTTATATTTGATGAGAGTGTGATTGAGCGTTCTTAGATTTGTTACAACGGATGTTTTACCTCCAGCCGGGTTCTCCTGCAATATTGCCTGCTCACAGGTGCCGAATGGCATTGGTTCATGTAGCCAAGCTGAAACTTTCAGAGTCCCAGTAAGCCCCGAGGTATTATTTAAATTCACCAAATTCCCTGTAGGAGTTCTGGAACCATTGTCTCCTTGCTGACATAATAATGGCCTCATTGTGTTAGAGTTAATAGAGGTAGTAGGAGAAACAGAAGTAGTATCCAACCTGTGAAAATTACTTTGGTTGATTCCTAATTGGTTTGTCGGACTAGTGTTACCGCTGCCAGGTTGGTCACTTATTGTAAGTCCACCCAATGTGTCTATTCTATTAGACAAATTCTCCATTCGTTGGGCAAGTAAATTAATTAAAACTGTTAAGCTACCAGGTTCGCTGTTCTGTGTTCCTGGTATCTGGGAACTGTCAACACTTTCTGCAGCCATAATGGAAAAGACAAAACACACCAAGAAGAAAAGTTCAAACTATATGAATGAAATGATAGCTGCGGAAAGCAATCCAAATATTACCCTATCTTTATCCTGTTTCGTTTCCACTTTGGTTAAAATAATGGCTCTCCACTTGTCAACTGTTGTAACCATTTAATAAAATATAAATGAAGCGAATCCAGATGGTAATACAAGTGATACAAGTAAAAACAAGTAGTATAAAATGAAATGAATCCAGATGGTAATACAAGTGATACAAGTAAAAATAAGTAGCATAAAATTAAGCGCTTTTCGTTTTCTACATATGAAAACTTCCTCAGACAAACTGTTCTCTCCTAATACTCCTCTATATATAACTTCCTGTTGTATCACATGGTTCTATAAATTAATGAAATAAACCCAGTTAATGATACAAGTGATACACATAAAAGTGAATAAGTATAAAATTTGTACACTATCTGAAATTCATTACAAATAAAATATTGCTGATATTTATAGTGTAGCATTTGCTAACATGTTTATGCTTACATATCTATAAAGTGCATATATACCCACGTATTCAAGTCTTGTTTAATCTCCTGCATTTTACTTAAAATGTTGCAATCTGCTAGCAGTTATTTTTGTAGCATTTACTGAGCGTGTTACTTTGTTGTTCTTGCATACCTTTTAAAGTGATACATACGCTCACTCTACTTTTTAACTTTTAGAGCGAATCCAACTAACTGACCAAATTACAACAAATGAATGTATAGAATCAAGTCAGCTACATTACTTAAATACAACTAATACGATCTATATTCAACCTACAGTTCCTACAAAAACTATATGAAAGACAATCCAACTATTAAAAGTTATAGAAATTGTGAATATAAAAATTGTAGATTGCAATATTACTGTGTTCATTAGTTAAACTTAGAACAATGTAGTTTATACATATTCATAGATACTAGTCAGTATAGTCCTAACTAATACCATATTGTAATATTATGTATTTTACATTTATTTTACATTAATTACTCCTATTTAAGTTTTTTAGTCTCAGAATGCATAAAATGGAGTAGATTTCATTTATGCCTGGGTATACACAGGCATTTGTACTTAGTTGCCACACTAATTCTAGTCTTTCTAATAAAAGGCTATCAGGTCCACCTCTTCCATCTTGTTTAATTTGGTTTATGACTCGGAACATGAATATATATTCTGGATGTTCTATTATATGTCTTGCCAGAGCATTCTCTGACTTCCTATGACTAATACTGTACAAATGCTCATATACTCTTTCCTTAAGTGTCCTAATGGTTTTCCCTATATAGAATATGTGGCATTGTTGACATTTAGCTAAGTACACTGTCATTTTAGACTGACAGTTAAATTTGTCTCTAGTGTTATATTTTTTATTTCGGATATAGAATGTCCGTCCAATTTCCATACGTTTACAGAAGTTGCACATCAAACATTTTGTCACCCCTGGATTTCTAATAATACTATGAGACTGATTCTCAAATATATTTTTAATATTTCTTCTCCTCTTGAATATAATCCTGGGAAGTTGAGTGAGCTTTTTGCCAACAAAAGGGTCATTCTCTAGAATTTCCCAGTTCTTATATAAGATGTTCCTTAACTCCCATGCATTAATGCTGTATGGTGTGATAAAACTGTAACTTATGTGACTATGCTCTCTATTGGTGTCCCTGCTTTCTGATGTTTCATAACTCATGCCATTAACTTCTTGTTCAATGCATAAGATGGGTCTATAAATTCCCGTTTCTCTTGTTGTAAATTTCATCAGTCAGGTTACCCACTAATTCGTGTGGGTAGCCTCTATTGAGAAACATTTTTTCAAGCTTTTGACATTAAATCTAAAAGTCAGTTTCAAGACTAACCATATAATCATATAACATATGCTCAATCCATTCATTACAAAAAATATATAATCCAATTAAATACCCAATTCAAGATTCAATCCAAAGGGCTTCAGTGTCTTAAATTTCAAAATCATTTTAGTTTCTAACTCCAGTAATTTATAAGAATAATCCCCTCCTCCTTCCATATACGATAGATAGATCATTTAAGCAATAAAACAGAAACTGGTGAAATTAGTGCTGGACTTGTGTGTTGGATTTGTTACGGTTACAACTGTTGGAAGAAAAGTTCGGGAACCCCAAAGTGTAAGTGCTGCATTCTGTTCCCAGCAGCACAGATATAAGCTAAATCAAGCTACTATAAAACAATGTATCTACTACAATTATACAACACAAAAACTCTGCACCAACATGGGGAGGGGGGAACAATCACTAGAACCCAAACCGGAGAAAACCTAACAACACGGCTTTCATTATTTATATCAGCATCTCTACCAATAGGAATTCGAGTCTCCTAAGGAAGCCCAAGCAGCGGTAAAGTCATGTAGCATGAGCTATGGGTTGTGCCGTCTTCAGCAGAGCAGAGAGACGGGAGCAATTATCTAAGAAAAAGGCTATCTGTGCTCTGGGCTGTAGAACTGAATGTGTTGTAGCAGGTTGTGGGGATAACTGTGCTTCAGGGAGTGTTGGAAATACGGCATAACACATTGGTTGCAATTTTGCATTTAATATTGCATGTCTGTTAGGCTTGATCTCAGTTGTTAGCTCGTCATTGGAGTGAATACTGCCTGTGGCTTCTTGTAATATATATTGACTTTAGAACGATTATTAGAAAAGAGAATTTTGAAGCTATGCACCAGGAAGTCTTTTCTAGAATTTTTCTAAAAACATCCGGCACAATTCATGAAGCAATACAAACACATTAGCAGTACAACACCCATCTTACAGATACCATAGTAGCAGGAAAGCTAGTAGTGGCATGGAATTGGCCACATTTTGTGCCTCCCGATTGGCTCCCTTTGCATCAGGAATAGATGTTTGATTGGCTTGTATACCGCAATGCCAAATGGCTTTAATTGCGGTATACAAGCCAATTAAAAACTGCAAAGCGGAGCCACCACTGTTCAATGTGGAACTGAGGAAAAGTGGGTTAAATCAATCTCAAATGCATAGCATTCCACACAATCTGGAGTGCTTGGCTGCTCAGCTCCTGGGAAAGGCTGGCACAGGTTCTCCAGCTGAGACCCTATTACCCAGACTATACGGTAGTACTGCCTGCCACCACCCAGCTAATATTTATGAGCTACTCAAAGGCCCTTAAAAGGGTGTCCAATTATTACTGTGCAATATTATTATCCAATTGGTAGTATAACTAAACAGTCAAGGCTTATTGGAGTGACTTGATACAGGAAATCACTATAAATATGCAATGTACTCTAGAGCTTAAATTATCTCTACACAAAACAGCCACAGTTGAAAGGTTTTAAAATATTTAATAATAAATAATAAAAACACAAGACAATACTTACTACACAGTGCTAGTCAAGAGTTCAGAGATCACAGAGAAATACTTAAAATAATTCAGTAGTACAGTTCTGACATCACAGAAAAACACTTAGTCTAATCTTTCTAGTTTCTAGCTATTTCTAAAAGAAAACACAAGTCTAAGATAACTTACATAAGAAAACAGGCTGAGTGCTGATGAGTTGGATGGTCAAGACAAAAATACTTAATAATCTCTGGTTCTCTCTGTTTAAATTGAAATTGCAGTTCTGATTCACATTACATCATTCTTCACACTTTCCTGGGGTCCCAGGCTAACAGAAACTGCATTTACATTCTTAACATCTCCTTTTGTTATCTTACAGCTGGTCAGGAAGCAGAGCAATAAAAATTAATTTGCATGTTTAAATCTAGCAATTTAACTCTTGGTTAAAACGATAGCAAGTATTTCTTCATCTAGACCCTTCGGCACCACTGTCTACATCAAAGGGTCACCACATGCTTTACTTTGGTCAGTACAGTGCATTGTTGTCACATTTCTTCCAGTTCCACATGTAACACAATTTCTTTACATTTAAGACAACAAGCCTGTAGTTTACATTCATATTTACAAATGACAGAATTATCTGCAAAATTCTATCTGGCTAGGCTGGCAGCCTTCATTTATTTTTGCCCACTCTTCATATACCCCCCCCCCCGGAGAACTCAAGCTATTTTTTTAAGTGACCCTTGAGAAACACTGCTTGAGAGGGTTAGGTCTATTTGAGTGTACCTTACCCCATTCCCTGTCTTGAGAGCCTATCTGCACTGGCATTGCTAACCCCACTGCAGTGCTGCACTGACATATTATATGCTTTCTTCCCCAGGCTCTGTCTTAGCAACTTGGCATTTTGTTGGCTGGCTCTGTTTAACCATGTTAGGGGGTTGTGATCTGTCATAACAGTGAATTTACTTCCATACAGATAAGGCTGAAGTTTCTGCAGTGCCCACACTATGGCTAGACATTCCTTTTCTACAGCTGCATAGCATTCCTCCCTGGGTTGGAGCCTACAACTGAGATAAACCACTGGGTGCTCGTCGCCCTCTGAAGAAATCTGGCTAAGTACAGCCCCCACCCCATGGTTCGAAGCATCCACCTGCACAACAAATTCTTTGCTGTAATCTGGACTGGCTAACACAGGGGGTCCTCCCAAAGCTTCTTTAAGCATCTGGAATGCCTGCTCACATGTTGGTGTCCACACTACCTTATCTGGCCTGTTCTTCCTTGTCAGGTCTGTGAGGGGAGCAGCTATAGTACTATAACTGGAAAAGAACTTTCTGTAGTACCCTGCTGTCCCTAAAAATGCCCTCACCTGCTTTTTAGTAACAGGTGCAGACCGTGCCTGAATGGCTTCCACTTTGGCAGGTTATGGCCTTATCTTATCACTCCCCACTCTATGTCCTAGATAGGAGACCTCTGCCATACCCACCTGACATTTGCTTGACTTAATGGTCAACCCTGCCCTCTGTAGTCTGCCCAGCACCTCCCTGACATGCTGAAGGTGCTCTGGCCAGGAATGGCTGTAGACAGCAATATCATCTAGGTAAGCAAGGGCAAACCCTCCTGCTCCTGCTAGGATATGATCTACCAGCCTCTGCAAAATCGTTGGGGCATTCTTTATCCCAAAGGGCATCTTTGTGAACTCATACAAGCCAAAAGGAGTCACAAAGGCTGACTTCTCTCTAGCACTGGGAGTCAAGGGCACCTGCCAGTAACCCTTGGTAAGATCAATGGTTGTAAGATACTTAGCCCCACCCAGCTGCTCTAGGGCCTCATCTGTCCCAGGCATGGGGTAAGCACCTGACTCTGTGTGACTATTTAATTTCCTGTAGTCCACACAGAACCTGGTGCTGCCATCCTTCTTTGGCACCAGCACCACTGGGGAGGCCCAGGGAGAGTTGGACTCTTGAATCATCCCTAGTTCCAACATCGCCTATACCTCCTCCCTCAGAGTCTGTTTGACTCTCTCAGGCACTCTATATGGGACCTCCTTAATAAGCCTTTGGGGTCCTGTGTCCACCTGGTGCTGCCTGAGGTGGGTGCACCCTGGTTTCCCAGTGAACATGTCCCCAAATTCTTGCAACACTGCTCGGATTTATCGAACCTGGGTAGGGGATAGCTGCTGGGACATTGATACTCCTTCCACTGAGGTGTCAGCCCGAGCCTCACTGAGGAGGTCAGTCCCCAGATCTCCCTCAGACTCCTCCTGCAATCCACTGAAAATGCTCAGCACAAGGGCCTCCCTATCATGGTAAGGTTTCATCATGTTAACATGGTACAATTTGTGCCCCTGCCTTCTGCCTAGCAGTTCCACCATGTAGTTAACATCCCTTACATTTCTTACCACCTTGTAGGCTCCCCTCCCAAGCTGCTTGCAGCTTGTTGTGGCTGATAGGAATGAGAACCATTGCCTGCTGCGCCACAGCATTCTCTCTACCTCGAGCATTCCTGTCATACCACACCTTTTTCTGTTGTTGGGCTTCTACCAGGTTCTCCTGGGCCAAGCCCATGAGTTCCCTGACCCTTGTCCTGAGGTTTAGGACGTATGCCACAACAGACTCCTTGTGAGACTTGCACTCACCTTCCCACTCATCTTGAATTAAATCTAGAGGTCCCCTTACCCTATGCCCATGCAACTCAAAGGATGAAAAACCTGTGGATTCCTGGGGAACCTCTCTAAGTAAACAACAGATGGGACAAATATTTGTCCCACTCCCTCTTAAACTGATCTGCAAATGCCCATAGCAATGACTTGATTGTAGAGTTTAACCTCCCAACAAGACCATTAGTCTGGGGGTGGTAGAGGGTGGTCTTCATGTGTTTCACCCCACAGGACTTCCACAGACAAGCCAGCAGGTCTGACAGGAAATTGGCACCTCTGTCAGTCAGTATTTTTTTTAGGAAACCTACCCTGCTGAAAATCTCTAACAGAGCATTTGCCACCTTCTCTGCCTCAATGGAGGACAAAGCCATCGCCTCAGGGTATTGTGTAGCATAATCCACTACCACTAGGATATACTTTTCCATGTGGAACTGGAGGTACTCAAAGGACCCACAATATCCATAGTTACCCTCTGAAATGTCTCCTCAATCGCAGGCGAAGGCATCAAAGGAGCTCTCACCTTGTCTCCTGCCTTGCCTGCCTTTTGGCACTGCTCACAGGTCCTGCAGTACCCTGTTACATCTCTGGAAATTCCAGGCCAATAGAAGTCCTGCATAATATGTCTCTTTGAACGTTTTATGCCCATATGACCTGCAAAGGGAATATCATGGGCTATGGCTAGAAGTGCCAGATGGTAGACTCTAGGCACTTACCAACTGCTGTACTCTCTCACCTTCTAGCCCTCCCTCAGGGGTCCACTCTCTGTATAGTAACCCTTTGTCCCACTATACAGATTCCCCCTTTCCTTGAGAATCAGGTGCCTCCATAGCTACGTGCCTCAGACCTTGCAATGTAGGGTCTGAGAGCTGAGTCTGTCTCAACTTTCTCCTTCTTGTAACCCTTCCCAGCTCCCCTTCCACAGGAAGTCTGGAATCCTCTGACAATGGTGCCTCACTGTCAGCCTGGGTACTACTACTCACCTCTACCTTTGCAGTCACTCTGTCCAAGGGACCATCAGTACCCACAAGCAACTGTGGCTCGCCCTCAGTTTCACTGCTACAGAGTAGCTCCCTCCCTGAAGTAACCACCTCACCAGTTCTGGCTGCAAGTATACAGTCTGCCTGGGTCTCCTCCTGGCTACCAGACCCACATGCTTGTCTCCTAGCCTGACTGAGTGAAACTGTATAAGCACATGGTACTGTCTCATCCAAATCCTTCCCTATCAGAACATCTGCAGGATGATAGTTTAATAACCTTGTTGTTTTGAGCCAACCTACTATTGGCATTTTGCCTTTCTCACTTACTGTCTACCTCACCTTTTGCTCCCCACCTTGCCTCCGTGGACACCTGTATGCCACATGGCCCCACTGGTAGCATTCAAAACATTTAATCCTAGCTCCTGGACGTGTACCTGGACTAGTGGCTTCCCCTGCTACTGTCAGATTATTTTGGGGCAGTATGTGCTGCCCACCATGAGTTCCTATAGATCCATGAGCAGTATTGGGGGTACCTTTCCTGTGCAGGGCTGCCCTGCTTGCCAGGTATAAGTCTCCCTTCTTCCCCAACTCATCTGAAGTAGCACATTGTCTATCAGATAACCAGATCCTCATGTCCTCAGGCAAAGTGCTAAGGGCTTGTTCCCTCACCAAAATGTCTGCCAGACCTTCAAAAGTGGTGACCTGACATCCACTCACCCACCTATGGAAATAGGTGCTCAGTTCTGCAACATATTCACACACACTTACATGCTCACAAAACTTTTTCCTATACGTTTCAGGTATTAGCTTAAAAAACTCTAATAGACAATTTTTTACAGCATTATAATCAAAACATGCAATGTCAGACATTTTAGACAATACAGTTACAACTTTACCATGGAGTAAGGGGGTCAGGAACTGTACCCAGAGCCTTTGGTCAACACTATACTGTTTGCATACCCTCTCAAACATATGAATGAAACTATCAAAATTATCCCCCTCTTTAAACTGCAGAAGAAATTTACTGACCTGTTGGGCTTCTGGGGTCCAGTTACTCCCTTCCCCATTACCTCCATGACTCTGGCGAAGAGCCAGCATTTCTCTCTCATGCTTCCTCTGTTTCTCCTTTTCCTCGGCTTCTATCTCTAAATGCCAGGCCTCCAACTCAAGTCTCTTTAACTCCAGATGGATTTTTAAGTCCTCTGCAGAAAGGTTGAGCTGTCCATTCTCCAAGGGTATTATATCTCCACTGCCAGTCTGATTCTCCTCCTGGTTGCTGTTTTCTGATGCAGCTGTAACCAAGGCTGCAATCAGGTCTGCCTTAGTCAGGTTTCCATGCACCAGTCCCCTAGCCTGGCACATCTCCACCAGCTGGCGCATTGTCAGCTTTCCATACTCCTCTGCTGACATTCTGCATGCTCACCCTGACTAACTAAGCTAACAAAAGAAATAAAACAAGTGTGATCTGAGTATTCACTGTGTGGCTGTTTTAGAGTATGAAACACCTTCCAAGCTCACTGTACACAAGCTACAGGAATTCACTCTACCCACACCACTACAAGCCAATTAGTATTTGCCAACCAATTAATATATGATGTGGATATCCCACCTCTGCCAAACAATTAATATATGGTGTGGATATCCCACCACTGCCAAACAATTAATATGTGACACCCATGCCCTAGCCCAGCAATCAAGGAGCCTCAATCCTCACCACTAATACCAGAGAGGGCGTCTCATATATGAAGGAAAGGATAACAAATACACACAGTAAAGTACAATTTCCCTTAACAGCACACAGAGATACACAGTCAGTCCAGGGCTGGTCACTCCTTTGCTCTCCAGGTCCCCAATAAGACTCCCCACTGGCACAGCTATAGGGTCCAGATCTCAGCCTAGCTGGGCAAGCTAAAACCTCCAGCACCCTCTCTGTCCAACTAGTGCTTCATGTCACTTCCCAAGTAGCTGACACACTTTGAGATAAGAGTGTATACAACCACACAGACACTACTGGGAAAGGCTGGCACAGGTTCTCCAGCTGTGCCCCTATTACCCAGACTATACAGTAGTACCGCCTGCCACCACCCAGCTAATATCTATCAGCTACTCAAAGGCCCTTAAAATGGTGTTCAATTATTACTGTGCAATATTATTATCCAATTGGTAGTATAAACAGTCAAGGCTTACTGGAGTGACTTGGTACAGTAATCACTATAAATATAAATATGCAATGTACTCTAGAGCTTAAATTGTATAATCCATGATGGTGCAACGGTTGCGTTGTTGCCTCACAGCAAGAGGTTCTCCCGTTCGATTCTTAGCAAAAGTGCGGGGAGTGCCTTCTGTCTGGAGTCTGCATGTCCTCCCTGCGGTTGGGTGGGCATTCGAAAGACATGGGTAAATGGGTGTGCCTTCGTTGAAGGTTGAATGTCGAGCTGGCACCTCGGCATTCGTGAAAATCTACTGCCAATCATTAGCGGACCGGAGTTCCGCTGTGGTGACCCCTAACCGGGAAATGTCGAAAGACAAACAACAACAACTCTAGAGCTTAAATTATCTCTACACAAAACAGCCACAGTTGAAAGGTTTTAAAAAATGTAATAATAAATAATAAAAACACAAGACAATACTTACTACACAGTGCTAGTCAAGAGTTCAGAGATCACAGAGAAATACTTAAAATAATTCAGTAGTACAGTTCTGACATCACAGAAAAGCACTTAGTCTAATATTTCTAGTTTCTAGCTATTTCTAAAAGAAAACACAAGTCTAAGATAACTTACATAAGAAAACAGGCAGAGTGCTGATGAGTTGGATGGTCAAGACAAAAATGCTTAATAATCTCTGGTTCTCTCTGTTTAAATTGAATTTGCAGTTCTGATTCACATTACATCATTCTTCACACTGTCCTGGGGTCACAGGCTAACAGAAACTGCATTTACATTCTTAACATCTCCTTTTGTTATCTTACAGCTGGTCAGGAAGCAGAGCAATAAAAATACATTTGCATGTTTAAATCTAGCAATTTAACTCTTGGTTAAAACAACAGCAAGAATTTCTTCATCTAGACCCTTCAGCACCCCTGTCTACATGAAAGGGTCACCACATGCTTTACTTTGGTCAGTAAAGTGCACTGTTGTCACATTTCTTCCAGTTTCACATGTAACACTATTTCTTTACATTTAAGACAACAAACTGTAGTTTACATTCATATTTACAAATGACAGAATTATCTCCAAAACTATATTTGACTAGGCTGGCAGCCTTCATCTATCTTTATCCACTCTTCACACTGCTATCACAACACAGATATTTTATTTTCCACATAATGATTAATGGAGCAAGAATATTACACAAATTTTCATAGAAGCTTAGGAATGCAACATAATTACCAAATGTAAAGAGAGTTATTTCGTGGAAATGGGAGTCATATGTTTAGTGCAAGACTAGCATGTAATTCCTATTCTGTTGTGGTGGATTATGTGAGTTGCTGATACTCCAAAGTCAATAAATTCCTTTCTGCTGAGATACATTGACCTCAGAGCTGATTATAATTATGGGGAATATATGAGTCTCTGTGTACTAGTGGAATGGAGAAAGAAGGCAAAGCCCCTATGAAAAGTGCCAGGCTAAAGGAAGCCATTATGAGAATGCCAGGATGAATGCAACAATGTATTATCTTTCTTTTTTTTCTTTGTTTTTCCCTTTCCACTTATGTTTTTCTGCAGTGTATGTCCTTGTGGTAAAAAGGAAAGAGTTTGTCCACATGTTAAAGACACAAAAGTGTGCTCATCCTCTGCACATCACAGTGACTTCTGCTATTATAACAAACAAGGAGAAAAGAGAAGTGGAATGGAATGGGTGTAAGATCATTAAGATACAATTCAAGAAAAACAGCTTGTCTTTTAACAGACATTTGTGACTCTTATGCTGAGTAAACAACCGGTTTGCAATATGTTTCCCCAGTGACAGTGGGACTGGGGAAAGCATATGCTATATGACTGCATGCCATAGCATTTGAAAAATTAGTTGAGGAAGACGAAGCATGCCTTGTTTTGTAACAGGAATCATCTGTGAGTACTAGCTATTCTTATGTACGCTATTCCTATAGAAGCCTAACCATGGAACATCATTTAATTTTCCTTGTGTGCCAACTTATGTGTATTTTACTGTGTATCTGCCCTACTTTCTTTATTATTTAAGTAAAGTTCATCTATTTAACTTTAAGCGCTTATTCCTGGTATTTATTAATTATAAGTGTATTCATGCATTGATGTTTATCTGAGAAGCTACAGTGTTGGGTAGCATGTTGTATGGCACATGCCTACAAGATTGCTTTCTTCAGAGTGATGGTAGAACTATCAGTCCAGGAAGAAAACTGTGGGATATTAGCAAATTCTGCCAGTCTTCTCTGGTGTGTGTGTGCAGCATGGCAGCGTGTGTGTGTGTGTGTGTGTGTGTGTGTGTGTGTGTGTGTGTGTGTGTGTGTGCACGTGCTTGCATGTGCATGTACACACGCATGTGTGTATGAGATATTAAAACTTTTAAAAGGATGCATTATCCACTTTTACAATCAAAGAAGTGGATTCAGTTATGCTAATGCAAAGTAGATTTCTACACTTAATGGTAACCAGAAGTTTTGACAAATTCATTTTAATGAAAAGAGTTTAAGATGCATGTGTTTAACCCATATATAGGAAGTTATGGATTGCTAAGACTTATATGTGATGTTCTGTGAATAGTTGAAGTGTTTTAGCTGTCATTCAAATGATCAAGAGGCTCAAAAGGTGTTTCACTGCTAATGATTATATACTTTAACTGAGATGGATCTAAAGAGAACACAATAAAAGAGTGATTTAGCTTAAATAGACTAAGGCAGTATAATTTCAATCTGGACATTGTAAAATCAAAGTTACAGAGCCAACATACTTGAGTCATGTTCTGTCTTCAGAATGCAGGAAACCAAATAATGTGAACATCAAAGCAGTAGTGAAAATACTACCACTGGAGGATAGACAATCATTTATGAGATTTCTTGGTATTATACATTATCTTTTGAAATTTATTCCATATGCGAAAAACATAATTGTCACATTTGAGGAGGTTAGGGCAAGATGTGAAACAGTGCTAGAGCAATAAGCAAGAAATGGGTTTTGTATTGTTTAAATAGTGAGGTGAATTCCCACACTGGTAAAGGAGTTGGTCACATTATGGGCAGGTGTAAGCCAAAACAGAACATATTCAGTTATTTTCCAGGAAGATAAATCACTTGTATGTGCCTTTATGTGGGACTATGAATAATATAAATACTAGTATATGGTTAAAAATCATGAGTGTATGTAAGGAAAGGAAGAAATTATTTGTATAAACAGTTTATTGTTCAAAGTAGATACATTGATAGTATTACATTAATTAAAGAAATAAATGCTGACAAGAATCTATGAGTATCACTTTACCATTCTTAGCAAAAGTATATAATCCAAGTGGAATAAGCCGATGAACCAGCAAAGCTATAATACACCTCTTTATTTGTCAATTCAGCAAAACGAAACGATCCAAAACACACACAAAAAAAAAAAATACAAATCAATTAAAACAATAATATTATTCATATATCATAGAATAGGTTAGAAGATATTATATTTATATATATATATATATATTTTTTTTATATTTTTTATATTTATCCGTATATGTATTTATATTTTATTATGCACAAGCGCACTTTAGTATTCAGCCCATACATATGGTTATATAAAAATTAATGGAATTTTATATGCCTGGTTTTAACATATTATAATATATATCACTGTATTTTGATGTTTTAAACAACAAATTTAATATAAGGTTGATAGGATATTATTTAAAGGGATTTTAAAATATTTATTATTTTAATATAGGTAATGTTTGTTAGGAGCTCACTGCATACTAAAGTTTACTTGAACTATGAATTGACATAGAAAGGTAACGTGTTTTTGAAAAAATATGATGAATATGGCTTTAAATCTTTACAAGACGTTGGCGCCAAAAAGGTTATAAAATGAATCATTCAATTATTGTATCTGATTCTGATGAAGTCCACGATATAGTGGATGAAAGCACTTAATCGTTTTTATTGTTTTATTTGATTTGTATTTGTTTTTTTTTTTTGTGTGTTTTGGATCGTTTAGTTTTGCTGAATTGACAAATAAAGAGGTGTATTATAGATTTGCTGGTTCATCGGCTTATTCCACTTGGATTATATACTTTTGCTTGGTTTGTAGTGTTTACTCCTTGCTTTTGGTACTTTACCATTCTTAAGTGTAAAAAAAGCTTATATTTTGTGTGTGTGTGTGTGTGTGTGTGTGTGTGTGTGTGTGTGTGTGGTGGGGGCGGCAGAAATGTCTGTACAGCTTGAGCATGGAAGTTCAAAGAGATTACTGCTAATGACAAGAATAATCCAAGAGAAGATATGATATCTTATTCATTTCCTGGCAGATCATGAAGCAAGACTGGAACAGATTTGTTTTACTATCAAGAAATTTTAGATCTGGTCTATGTTGATTATTATTAGAATCTTCCAGTGGTATTGAAATAAATGGGTCTGTGTTTACTGATTGAATGGCATGTTCATCGAATGGCCATTCAACATTCACATAGCATCGAAAGTTCATTTGATCAAAAGGCCATATGATCGTAAATCATATCATCGAACGATCATAGTTGGCTAACATAAACAAAACAGCACATAGTATGTATTAATCTGAATGGTATGAATAAGGAACTCTGCCCTTTCCTCACTGTACTGTGATCTATGAGTTCATATATATAATTAGCGGGGGGTGTGTGGGGCATAGCTCCCCACATGTGGAGGATTCAGTAAACACCAGACCCTCCTTATGTGGTGGGCTATGCCCCCCCATTAATTACATATACCAACCCTGAGATCGCATTACAGTGGGGAAATGACAGATTTCTTTATCCCTGCCATACCGGTTAGTATGTGCTACAGGGTCTATATCACAACGTCAAACTAACAAAAGTTCAAATGTTGTAATATCGAACTGTAAACTCCAAAACCCAAACATAACAAAAATACAGAACAGCGATTTTTTTCCCAGGGAAAAAAAATTGCTGTTCTGTGACAAAAAAAAATTAAACCTTAAACTTAAACTGAAGTGGGGGGCTTCACCCCCCACCCCCCCTACTTAAATATACCAACTCTGAGATCGCACCACAGTGAAGGAAATAGCAAAGCCCTGAAAATGGCCCAGGTGTGCCGTGGCTTTGCTATTTTTGGATTTCAGACTTTTGGGTTCGATATTACAATGTTCAAACTTATACAAGTTCGACGTTGTAATATAGACCCTGTGCTACATGCCATTTTGTTTATGTTGGCCATCTCTGATAGTTCGATGATATGATTTATGATCATATGGTCTTTCATTGAAACAAACCTTTGTTGGCATATGTATGATGAATGAATGTTCGATGAACATGCCATTCGATCAGTAAACATAGACCCGAAATAGATAGACAGACATGTATAATCAGTGCACTGAAAAAGCTGTCATTAACTACACTTTTGGGATATTTGCTTGGTTTTCTGCAAAATAAATGCCAAATATTGCATTTACTGTACCAACTTTTGTGGAGCTTTTCTACCCGGGCCTCTGCTGAAAATGGGATTCATGCCCAGTCGGTCTCTCCTGGTAAACAAATGTTAAATAAATAAATAAAATAAAAATAGGAGAGGGCCCAGCACTGATCCATGTCACATCCCACTAGCTACAATTTTACATTCATAGAGGCTTCCAGCAACTTTCACAACTTCAGATGTGTTGGATAGGTAATTTCCAGCCCACTGGACAATGTAGAGGTTTACATTAAATTTGCCTAATTTTCAGTAGTGTGGTAGATAATATAAAGTCTTGGCCAGGTCGAGATGAGCAATGTGCATGGAGTGACCACTGCCCACATTCTCTGTTACTTTTTCAAAGAAGCTTACTATGTTCAAGAGACAGGAACTCTCCTTCACAAAACCAAACTGACTGGAGCCTAGATCAGTTAAGTTGCCTATGCCTGTAAAAATGAGTTCTGCTATGATACTGTCAATAGCTTTGCGTATAAAGCTGGTGAGGCCGATTGGCTTATAATTACTGTTATCTTTTATTATTTGTCTAGTCAGTTGACTGTTTCAGAAGCTTGTGCTATGAGTGACTTCAACATGCAACATCATGATCCCAGCACCTCAAAAGCTTCCTTTTGCATCCAAAGTAGGGGGACAGCCCAAAATAAGTGTCTTTTTGGGGCAAGCCTCAGACACCCCGAACATTATAGATATTAATTCCATAATCATGTAGTATTGGGAAAAGGGGGAGCATACAAAAACAATGCCCACTTGTTTTACACAAGCCCTAGACTCAAGCAGTTGTGATCAGGTGGTAAGCTCTGATGAACTGCTCTTCAGACAGAGGTGGGATAACTGTTTCACAACAGGTTAGTTATCAGTGTAGTGCAATCTGTTTGTCTTCAGTTGAATATGTTAGTTCTGTCACACAACCAGTGCAAAGACTGTTCCCTGTTGTAATGATCACAGGTGCTTCTTGAACTGAAGATACTACATTTAAACATGCACCAGTTTGTGTTTTTAATGAGGGTACTCACATCAGCTGCTTTCTTCTCTGCAAGCTCCAGCTTCTCTTGTGCATCTTTCAGTGCTTCAGAATATTTGTCAAGTTCATCTTCTGTACCCTTCAGCTTCTTCTGCATAGCCAACAGCTCATCTTCTAGCTAAGTGCAAGAAAACATATACTTATTATGTATTTCATTCTAATTAAGAATTGCACTTTGAGGTGATTGATGTTTGCTTCTAGGAATACTGAAATTGAATTCAGAGTGAAAATGGATCTAGGTTATACAGTGATTGCATGCGTTTAGGATTCAGAACTACTAATGAAACTCTTGTCTAATGTTCAGGTAGTCTGTTTTAGTTATATCTTTTTTATTTCTCTGATTAACAATGCTCAAGTTCTTATTTTTGTTTGCTGCATTTACAGTATTTCAACTTGTATTTCAGTCTTTCTCAGGCAGCCTATAACATCATGTCACTTCTGTAAATATATCCATGCCCCAAGTAAACACTTCTGATCACATCTCAGTAGCACTTTGCCTTACTGGCTGATTGTACTTTACTGACTCTTCAATTTGCAAGTCTACAAATGTCTATTACTCAAAGACTTAAGACTGCTTTTCCCTTAAAAAAAAATGTAAAGCAATGTTATCAGTTCTGTATTCACTTTTCCATCACTGTTCCTATGAACATTACTGATTTCTTAACATTTTTCATGTTTTATTTTATGTTGTATAGTTGAAAGATAGATCACGAGATGTTCTTTATAGTGGTGGAATATCTGTGTACATTCTTATTGTGGCAGCTCAAGAGACCCCCATGGTTAACGTGTGTGCGCCCCCAGGACCGTCAGTTATTGTTAGTTGTTTTAACACATTTTCAGTATCCTCTTTAGGTATGTTGTTGGAATATGTCTGTATTTGACCCTGGCATTAAAAAGAACAGCTTGAGGTCTTCATCGATATCCAACAATTAAAGATGGGGGGGGGGGACTTGAGGAAGGGCTCATATAAAGATCCCAGACAGGAGCACAAAAGGCAGTAGGTAAGAGACGCGGAACACTGATTTAAGTCTAGGTTCTGTTATACTTTAGAATATGCCCTACCTGCAGTGCCCTTTAGCTATTTACAGAAAGGACTGCTGTCTCATTTCTTTTCTGTGGAAAGGATCAAGGTTGATCAGAGAAAGACACCTTACACTCACTCTTGGAAGGAGACCTGGGCTGTGACCACTACTGGCCCTCACTTGCTAGAGGAAGTTAATATCCTAACATATTTCTCAACCACTCAGTGCAAAAAATCTGAACAAAGCCTGACATAATTGTATTTATTTAACATTTGTTTACTGGGAATGTCCGATTGGCACAGAGCTCATTTTTAGTGGAGGCCTGGGGAGAAACGTTCCATAATAGTGGGACAATGGCCCAAAAATAGGGACAGATTTAAAATATTGCTCTTATAAACTTAAAAAGTTTCTAGAATAACAGGATTTGTCTTAGCATGCATTTTTCTGAAGGATAGGAAGTCTGAAACTCAAATGTATGTCATTATTTAGTGACTTCAATCCTGAGATCATCTCAGTGATTTGCCAAAATAAAAATCACAAATTTTATGATGACTAGACCAAAAATATGATGCAAAAATCTGGACAGTTGAGAGGTGTTACTTCTAGTGATACAAGAGCTGGCCTTGCTTTTCCTGGGGCATGTTTCTGGGCCTGAACTTAGGTCTGTGGGGACTGATTCTTTTTATCTTATCTTGAATAACTAACTACTTGTCAACATAAGCCATTCTGTTCCCACATTTGGATCCTTGGCTTTCAAAGGCTTGGTTTTCTCAGCCCATTCTGCGTGTTGTAGAACATAGTTCATAGACAACACAATTTAAAATTGGAGCTTAAGGCCTGTGCTGGATGTTACTGTGGTGTCTTAGCACCTCTTGCCACTCCTTGTGTTTGCTTCCCAGCAGCAATGGCTGACAGAACATTTAGTATCAACTGAAATAGCAATTTGTCTAACCTTCTGACCCATACATGGGAGGACCACATCTTCTCTCTCATTCTTCACTGTGTGTGTGTGTGGCAAGTTGTTAAGAGTCTATAGACAATGAATTTGTCTCCTTTCTAGTTTCCTTTCTAAGGATTCCTCATTTGAAGAGTCCCTCAAGCTCTTCACATCCACTATAGAGTGTCCATCTATCTCTTTCCTCATCCCTAAAGTATGTCAATGCTGACCTTGGGAAGAAAGAAGAGGAATATTTTGTCATCCCTCCTTAGGGATCTTAAAAGAAAAAGAAAAAAAAACTTAAAATTGAAAACTGCCAGTCTGTGGCATAGAGGGATACAGCCTTGACTACAGCCCAGTTGACCTGGGTTCATTTAGTAGCACACCTGACTTACACAGTGACAGGGAGGGTGGGCATTCCCATATTGGGGATGGGGTAGGGTGGAGGGTGACATGTGCATGGGCATGCAGACCAACAGAAGCTTCTTGGTGGAGGCTTAGCAGCCAGTTGTGATGTGCTTTGGCTAAGGGGCAGAGCAGTTTGTCAGCAGTAACTCCATGTAAAAGTATGGTATGGTCTGCCTGTTGTTTGTCCCCCTTGGTGACTAGCAATCATACACATCAGGGAATGGGGTAGGCTGTAAGCAGTAAAAAAACACCTGGTTGAAAGTCGTACAGCTCAACCTCTCAGGATCATCTTAGGGTTTATGCTGGCCCTGGCCATGAACTCTGCTTTAGATTGGGGAAATAGGAGTGGCCAGAAGACCCTGTGTGGATATAGGCCACTGGGATGGCTGTCAGGAAGGCACATGTGGAGAAAAAAAAATAAAATGGAAAACTGGTGTATTTTCTTCTCTGTTTAAATTAGCTTTTGTGTTTCAACTTCTTAAAAGTTCAGTTACTTCTGTAAATTGTAAAGTGACTGTTACAGATATATCTTCCATTCTTTTACCTTTGTTAAGTTGCTTGAAACTGCAATATCTACTCGGTGTGCAATTGCCTGGAAATATTTAGGCTACTAAGTAAAATGTAGCCTGAGTTCAGGAATGGAAGTACCATTGGATAACTTTATGTTACCATAAAGCTATGGATAGTAATGAATGGATGGGAGCTGTGTTTTTTATTTCACTAAGGTTAGTGATAGTGTTTCTTAGAATAAGGACACTGAAGCTATACGGACTGAATTATAGGTTCATAGGTTAGTACTAGGCTAACTGCGAGCCATTGTAAGCCTAGCCAATTATCCCTTGTGAGACTCACACCCTGCATCTTGTGTTTGTAAGGGAAACACCTTAACCATTAGGCCATCCTCCCAAACCCAGTACATCATTGTATTAGTTTACTAGCTACCTCTCAACTCTAAATACAAAGTTCAGATTGGTAACTGTATTTCATTTCTTTTTCCTTTCATTAATGGTGTTTCTGATGGCTCTTTTCTTGTGTGTCTTATATTCACTAGCCACATTAGAAATATTAATATGGTAACCATTTGAAATGTCAGGACACACTAGACCAATTCCCAAAACATGGAAACTGAATGGCCAAAACAACGGACTTACATGTACTAAGTTTGAGATGCCATTTCTTAGAATATTCCTGTTTCTCTGAGGTATGGCGATCTCACTGTTGGTTTATATACATTTCATACCTCTCAACTGTCCAGATTTTCACAGAATGTCCGGATTTTTGCCTCATATTATTTGTCTGTTCCTCATAAAATTTGTGTTTTTTTAGACACATCATTGAGGACTGAAATCACTAAATAGTGTCATACATTGCAGTTTCAGACTTCATATCCTTAAGAAAATATATGCTAACACACATCCTGTTATTCTAAGTTTGTAAGAGTAACATTTTTTATTTTAGACTGTGTTCAGATTTATTGAGCTAAGAGGTCGAGAGGTATGGTTTAGCCCCTCCCCCAAAATAATTTGGAAGGGGAAGAGCGATTTTTGAGATTTGTTTTTCTCCAGGTTTTGGGTCTTTTTTTACTGCTTGACTGCACTTAGCATTTCGAGTGCCAACATTTCAGTAGGGAGCAAGTAATATTTGTACCCTTGTCATTTCATTATACAGGTGATCTGTCTTTGCTTTCGCTCAGATCATGCTGCACACAACATTACTGCTTTAATTACACAGCTTTCTTTAAAGGAATATTGTGGTCAGCTATACTTATCATCAGTCTTTTTTATTGTTTACCTGGGGACTCAGAAAGAACCCCAGAGCTAGTACAGGCTGCAGAAAAAGGCCCTGTTTCCACAATTTACAAAACTGAGATTCAGAGACACATTAGCTGCAATAAGGCAAACTTCATTATCATTAATCTGAATGTCTTTGAATTGCTGTTAACTATCGCAAGTTGAGATCAGCACTTTCCTGGCAGTGGTGGTCGAAACATTGTATTAGCACAGACACCCTTCTTCATTCACTCTCCCACACATCTATACATACATTCAAACAAACACACAGATGTACACACCCCATACCTGTCCCTGTGTTGTCAAAATGTTCCCAGTGTCTCCTTTTTCCTGCCCTGATAAATCATGGATGATTATAGTCAGTCATTAATGCCAGACATTAGAGTTTCACACTTCATAGTCTTCAGTAATTACATAGTAGCGCAAAAGCTGTTATTATAGTGACTTTCTAAGAGGTATAGTTAAAATCATTCCCTCTGTCTCTATCTCACTGTTACTTTTGGATATGTGTACATTTCTTGCACTAAAAGGTTGACAATTATGCTTTCTGTTCCTTGCCCATCTCTCTCATAACAAACTATTGCAGTCTTTGAATAATGCCAAAGATCCTCAATATATGTTAGAAAACAACTTGTTCTACTAACTTAACTTTCTTCCATTGCATCCCTGGTGTCTAGTGGTGGTGAAGAAGTGTAATATTCTCCATGTGAGGGTACAGGATTGGAATCCATTTTAGTACCTGTAAGGCATGCAGTTAGCTAAAAAATTATGCCTGGTAGCTAGTGGCTCTCCACTCCACTTTTTTTTTTAATTATGTAAGATTAAGCCATGAAATATAGAATATCCCTGATGTTTACTGTTCTACCAACCCATATTATGTGTAAGTGCTGTTAAGGCATGATATTACAGTGTAACCCCTGATGGATAGTGTTTCTCCAACCCAAGTTATATGTCAGTGTTGTTAAGTTGTGCAATTACAGTGTAGCCCCTGGTAGCTAGTGTTCCCCATCCTACATCTTCAGAGATATCCCTGGTGGCTAGTGTTCCCCCTAACTGAATATTGCAGGGTTTGTATATTAGTCTAGGGATGTGTGAAGTATGACAGCCATGCCTCTTCCCGTCTTCAACACAGCCCCTTCCCCACTGATGGTACCCACGGCCACAATCATACATTCACTCATACATATATACACACACACACACACACACACACACACACACACACACACACACACACACACACACACACACACACACACACACACACGCATGCACACATATCCAACCTAGCCCCTCACTAACCCTCCTACTACTACCTTCCAGGCATGCACACACTTACATATACACTCACGCATACAGCCCCTCACATACACACACTCACACACCCCTATCACTGCCTGACCACTAAACTCCATAGCATGTTGCTCTGCTATGCTGAATGAATGCAGCTTTTTGACTGTGTTCATTACTGAGACTCTCCAGGAGTGCTAATGATAATTTATACAGTTAGGTGATTCACTGAGTTGCTTGGCTGTGTAAATGCCTTACCACAGGTAGTTCTGGGGAAGATCACATGGCTAATTAGCATATGCCTCTCCAATGAACTGACTAATTTGCTTTTAGCATGGTTGCAAATACAGCTCACTGCAGTGCTGCATGTTTTCATGCAAAGACAACATGGTAGACCTGTCTCTAAATGCAGAAAGCGTACCATGAGGTAACTATTTGACTAAAGTCATGACTCTCAAAAAGATCACAAGTTTATTTGTCTTATCATCAACCCAGGTATTAATGCCTCACAAAATTAATCATCTTTGATATTTCTGCAAGATCAAGCAGGAGACTGGAGAATTACAAGAATTCTCCCAGGAATCTAGATGTATGGCACACTAACAAAAATCAGCCATTCACTTCTGTCCCAGTAAGACACTCAAAGGCATTGGTAGTTCCAACATTCACCCAGGTTATCTCTTAGTTGAATATAAAACATATAACTACATATTGCTAATACTGTCCTGCTTAGGGCTATGAATGACATGAAGACATGGCCGAACGGATACTGCCTAATGAGTTCTAGAGTTGCCATCCAACCAAGTCTTTTATTATAAATGCGAGATCAGAAGTGTGGAGCAAGTCTGATATTAGACTGGGGATACTTTTGATTAACCTGGTATTAACAAGCATAGCCCTAGGCTGGATTCCAGGGGGTAATCATGCTTAAATATTGCAAATGATAACCTGACTCCTGAGGTACTACCACAAGACAGGAGAGTGCTGAAATTTCAAGTGAGGATGTAACACCTTCCATTTGCAGTTCTGCCACCTTTGACCTAACTATGACGAACAGACTCTTCACCAGTTTTTTAGCCCCTGCTGCTGTAGCACTCAGGTTAAAGGAGTTTCACACCTTTTTATACCTGGATGACTGCATGATTCAAGCTCAGTCTGTTCAATAAGTAAGTGATGTTTGAATGTAGTCATTCTGTTTTTATATTCACTGGGGTCTTCAAACAGTGACAGGAAGCATATCTGGTCTAAGTAGAAATGAAGACTTTCCTGGGACTGATGCTGGACATTTGCCAAACAAAAGGTGTTCATGACACAGTGCAGGATGCAAGATGTCTCTTTTGTAGCAGTGTTAGATCATATGGCAGCCAAACTTTAAATTAGAATATTTCAGCACCATGATGTGACTCTGGAATCAGAAAATGAATCTGTTTTCACAAGTTTCTATTGGGTCAGCTATCTAGCCACTTCCCCTTATTCACCCATTCATCTCCCTTTCTTCCTATTTCGTAAGGAATGGAGAGCGTAAGATGAGAATTGAAGATTGTGGATGTCATTTAGTAGGAAGTATTTTTTTCCTTCTTTTTCTTGGCATATGCAACACTGAAGTGGGTCTTGCTGTGGTGGCCCATTAATGGGTTTCTGTGCTTCTTTTGACACCCACCTACAATGTAAGAGCTACTTGGCAAACCGGTGCTCCTTTTCTGAGCTATACACTGCCTCCTGGCTTTGTTTTCCAGCAGACTGAGGATGTCTCCCTCCGTCCAAAATGGGTGACACACCCTCAGCTGCTGACTCCAAACCAGATTGGGTGAGCTACCATCAGCTGCTGACTTCCACTCAGGATGGGTGAGCCACAGTTAGTTGCTGACTTCCACCCAGAATGGGTGAGCTGCCATCAGCTGCTGACTTCCACTCAGGATGGGTGAGCCACAGTTAGTTGCTGACTCCCTCCCAGGATGGGTGAGCTGCCATCACTTCATGACTCCCACCATCTCAGCTGTCTCCTCCAGTATCTGAGTCACTAGTCAGTCCTTGGTCATATGGTCTGCACTCAGGACACCAGCTTCACTGATATTACTGACACTTGGCTTGATAAAAAAAACTGCAGTAGTGTATGGATGCAGTTTCATTAAACCTACCAACAACATTTCTGTCTCATAACCCATTTCCATGCAATATGAAATTCATAATATTCTCGTTTCATAGTTTGTCAGAGCAATAAAACTGTACTTGTTTTAATGATCTGCTTGCAGTAAGTGATCTTCTGTCTTTGTTCTCCTTGATCATTCTGCTGCCTTTGAAGTGGTGACTATAAAATTCTACTGAAGTGCCTGTGGACCTACTGTGGTATATATTTTATGATCCTAAATTGGTTTACCACGTACCCTTATGAGGGTCAACTCAAGTGTAAACACATCCTCTGGCTACCGTTTTGAGTTTTGGGCTGCCTCAGGCCTCTGTATTGGATATACTTTTCTTTTCTATGTACTTCCTTCTACTTATTTAAGTTATTAAAAGGAGAGGGTTACAGTGTCACTGTTACAGAAATAACATTCATATTTACCTCTCCTTTTCTTAGCCACTTGTAGTCTATTCTGAACTTCAGAAGCCATTCTATTACGGATGTGCCAAAGCAAACTAAAAGTCAGCCCACCAAGACTGTAAGCATGACTTTCACACCATATGCAGGTCCTTTGTTGCTTTTGTCCCTGAGCCTCACATTTTCTGTTGGACCCATAATTTGGAATTTACGTTCAAGGAGAGTAATGCCAGCATGATCCCTGATGAATGGCTGACATTTTTGGACCAGATGTCTGTGATTATCCAGACTTGATGCTGTCATCTTCATCATAATCATCACCAGCATTCCACTTTTCCTATTTTACTTGGTTCTGGGGTATAATGTCATCTGTCGTCATCTCTCTCAATTCAGTGCCACTCTCCTGCCTTCTTCAATGGTCGTACACAGATGTTGAAGGTTCCCTCTCATGCATTCCATCTGCTGGCTGAATTTATCATCTCCAATTACCATCTTCATGTTTCATCCATACCTGCTTTACCAGTTCATCTTCTGCTTTCCTACACACTTGACTGAAATACCATAAAGTATTTTCCCTGACTTCTCTGAAACTGGGGCTAGTTTGGATACAGGTCTGATGTCTTCATTTCTTTGTCTGACCCACAGTGCGTAACCTACTACCCATCACTGGTAATCTGTCTCCATCATCTCAAGCTTCATCTGTTGCTCTGCCTATACTGTTCAGGTTTCTCTGACATGCCGAAGCACTGGTCATACCACTGTTTTGTATACCATGATTTTAAGCTTCTTTCCACACTCCCCCTAAAACTTTGTGCCATCTGTCAGTAGAACCTTCAGTTTTAGTTTTGACCACCTCATTCAGAATTCCCTTTTTCTCAACCACACTTCCAGGATACTTGAAGCTGTTAACCTGTTTGTTATTTTTCCCTTTTATCTTAATTACATGCTTCATCTAATCTCCCACATTTTCTGTCATGACCACTGTCTGGTCTGATACTCACTTTCATTCCATATACCTGCAGCTTTGTTATCGAGTCCCAATATTTTATTGATGTTCCTCTTCAGAATCTGCTTGTAGTACCACATTATCTGCATATGGCAGCTTTATTGATCTGCCCCTCCAACCGATCTGATTATTTAATTCATCACTTGTTCCAACATGAGTGGACTCAGAAATGAATCCTGATGCACATCCACTCTTTTTTGGACCTGCTCTGTGAGTCCAAACACTGTTCATGCTTGTGTTACTGGGTCCCTGTACATAGCCTGCACTAATTCCACCAATGTTTCTGGGACTTTGAACTATCATGGGCCAGTTAAACCATCTTTCATGGAAATTTGCCATATGCTTTCTCCATGTTTAAGAACGCCCATTTGGAGTCTTTCCTCATCTCCAGCTTCTTCTCCATTATCTGTCTCACTGCAACATTAGGTCAGTTGTACTGCATCTTGAGCTAAATCTGAATTGCTTATTGCTGGTCTTACTTTCCACTGCCATGCTTATCTATTTATATATAACCTTCTCCAGCAGATTGATGCAATATGACAGAAACTTGATAGCTCTGTAGTGCCTGAAGTTGTATACATTATCTTTGCCTTTGTACTCTGACACTAAAATGTTTCTTTTCTAGTTATCTAGGATACTCCTTATCTTTCTGTACCACAGTGACTAGCACCAGAGACAGTTTTCCTCTTCATGCATCATATGAGGAACATCTGTCATATCAGGTACCCTATTCTATCAAAGGACCTCCAAATGGTAGTGTAGGCCTTATTCATCTCTCATATGAATTACTGTAATACTTTCTACCTTTGGCTTTCCAACACTGAGCCTGAAAGTGTGCGGCAGGTGTAAAATGCTGAAGCCAGGCTACAGGCTGGGGTTTCTTATTACTCTTACAGTGCTCCTATTCGGTGGTCTCTTCAGCTAGGCTACTGGTTTTATTTATTTATTTTGAAATCCTGGTAGATGGACTGGTCCAGGGTCCCTTTGCAGCCACGGCCAGGGCACAAAGCCAACAAACAATAAAGATAATCAATGCATAGTTATAATGCATTCAGCACATTCAGTGTCATAAAAATAAGAAAAATGTAAACTGAAAACAATATTTAAAAGAAAAATGAATAAAGTTAGGTTCAGTCAATATCATAATGTTATTATAGTGTGCAGATATTTATAGCAATTAGAGTATTATAGTGGATTGTTAATATGAACGTTAAATTCATTAAAGTTGATGCATTAAACCTCATTAGAAAAGTAGTAGTGGAGGTGATGGGAAAAGGGTCTAGTCTCTATCCTAATATTTATCTAAAAGACATTAGCAATGTAAAAAGGGTTTGGGAAAGGTACAAGACCTTATATCATGTAGGAGGCTAGGGCCATTCAGCTGGCAAAGGTATTAGAACTGAGGCTGTATGGTACAACTGGGGTGAGAAGAAAGATGTTGAAATATCAGTGTCTGTTGATGTATGAACCATGTCAGACAAGAATGATACGACCCAAAGCTTAATTAGCCATCCTCATGTATGCATTTATAAACTTCTATTTATTACAAAATTTCAACTGTGTTGTATATCAAAAGGCACTAATTTGTATTTGTTCAGCTGGTGTTTTTTAATTAGTGGTCTTCTGAGGTGTTTGCTTGGTTACGTCGTGGCAATAAGTTAGAGCATCAGATAAATCCATTAGCTGTAGGATCAGTGTAGTAAAGGTAACATGTCTGAGCTTTTAAACATTTCTATTATTCTGTGTTGTACTATGGGTGATGAATGCCAAGGCAGGGACTGATACATCTCTTTTCATAATGCTAACCATCAGTTAATCAACACTTTAAATGACGTGCTTACGTTTGCTTAGGATAATGGGTCAAGACTCTCAGGGCTTTTTATTTGAGAGAAAAATTACATTCTTAAGTGAATCACATTATTACCTAATACCAGATTTGCTGATAATATAGACGTATTTGGATGAATTAATTTCAATAAAATATTGTTTTATTTGGATGCAGAAACAGTTTTCCATATGTGCAACTCCAAGTGTTACCAGGCATATGCCATTCTTGCCACAGCCTACACTTTTTAAAAGTAATTTATTTATCTTGTCTAAATAAATTTGTCAAAATAGAAAATGTCATAGTTGTTGTGGTCTGTGGTTTAAATAGCCACCCATATATTTATCTGTCTGTAATTGTGTGTGTGTGTGTGTGTGTGTGTGTGTGTGTGTGTGTGTGTGCACATATATGCATATATATAATATTTATCTGGTTGGCTTAATAGATTTATGCTTGCTTGAGTCTGCCATTTCAATATTTTGTTTTCAGTAGTCAAAGGTATATGGTCCAGAAGCAGACACTATCTGGGTCTGGAGGTGATTTATTCTTGTGAATGAGGGAGACACATTCTGGAAGCTGGAATACAACCCCTATCTTCAGCAATATTGCCAGTACTTAAGCAGATTAGTATCTAGGTGTGTTCTTTTTCTTAATTTGTTATAATGTTCTCCTTATCTTTCTTTTCATGTTGCCACTTTGTCTGTGCTATAGTATCTGTTTAACTAATTGTTTTACCTTTAATACTGTGGTTAGTTTCTTTCCAGTGCACCCAATGGGGAAGGGACATTTTCCTTTAAGGAGTATGTCTTTACTGAACATCTAGAACTGATCTTAGTATGACTGAAGTCCGACAGGACTGAATCTGGTGGCAGACAATTGCAAGATAAGAACACACAATGGTGTTATGCCAGATAAACACTTTCGTGTATAATTTCTCCTCAAATCCTATGGCTTCTGCTAAGTATTTCAAGGTGACATTTTCTTACCCTTCACCTAAGGAGGAAGGAGAACAGCTGATTTTTTTTTGCTTTGCACTTCTCTCCTTTATCTATAATCTAGCAATCTGAGTCCATTGGCAGGTCTGGGTTAGCAGTGCTGGTACATTCTTGTGATAGCTGAATTACCTGAGTTTTCCATTATGCAAATGTCACTCGCAGGCTTCCTATGTGAGTATGTCGGTAGTCAGTAGGTTCCTGCATATACAGCATTCTTCTTCAGGACAGAGTTCTGACAGCAAGCACTGAGGCAGTCCAACTATGAAACCTTCATCACTACTGTACATTTATGGACGCATACTCCCATTTCCTTTTTGTTTTGTTTTTTCTTTTAGACAGGCACTGCAAAGTTTGTTTAGCAGAAGATAATTCAGTATCTCACCATCTTCTAGAAGAAACCAGGGCTTATATGTGAGTCCCTTACAGATGGGTAAACATAATTTTGTACAGTCTTCTTCACCATATCCTACAGTCAATAAAAGCATATAAAATGAGTAGTGGAGTGTAAGTTACATCTATCCGTATGAACTTTTTCAGTGAATGAATATTTCAGTGAGGAAGATTAAGAAAATCGCTCTATAACTGATTTCTCTGCTGCCACTCACTTTGCTTCTATTACACACAATATTATTTTTATTGCAATGCATTAAATTTTCTTGCCTTTATCAGATACCCTTTCTATTGCTGACAACATGACAACATAAAAAGAGGACATGTCCCTATGACCAACACCAGTTTTACTTTTGCTGGGAGTTGACCATATAACCTTACAAGTATATTACAAGGCAGATGTACTAAAAAAGTACTAAAAAAGTAAGTAGTTATAGGCAAATAGTAGCTTTTAATAAGTTTTCTCTATGCACTTTGGAGATGGCATATTTTCTTAATTCTGTACATTTAAAGGGCTGTCCTGTTCTTGGTCTGCTTTAAATCGTATGAAGTTTCAACTTGTCAAGTGCACTTCCCATCTCTGCAAATCATCAAGTAATGTTCTTCATGAAAAATCACTGCTGGTGCTATTTCTATCTGTGGTCCAGCAGAAATTCTAAGATTTTTTTATTTGTGTATATATATGTATGTTTGAAGTGAGTGTATGTATGCATGTTGTTATGTTATGATGTAGTGTTATGTTATGTTACGTTACATTGTGTGATATTATGTTACGTTACGATACGTTATGTTATGTTATGGTTTGTTATGTTATGTTATGGTTTGTTATGAGTAATGGTCTTTTTTCAGTGGCAGCCTGGGGAGACAAGCTCCATAACCAAGGATCAACATAGGTTCATAGGTGTGTGCTAGGCTAATGGCCCTGGATCCTTTGCAAGCCTAGCCCACAGGATTACCTTGGCATCATGCCACACTACATTAGCTCCCGGTGCCTCTGTCGAGTAGAGCCACTGGAGTGATCCCCAGAGTGGTTTTCTATTTCCCATCCACTCATCAGGATGTCTCTTAAAGAGGGCCAGTGAGGTGCTCTGTTTGACATGTATGGGAAGTCTATTCCATAGCATGGGCAGTCTCTGGGTTATGAACCTGTCCCTCCAGCATGTTCTGTTGAATGTGGTAATGAGGTTGAGGTCTCTGGAGCATGTGGTGCAGAGGGATTGGGATTTCTTTAGATGTAGCTTTTCTAACAGAGCCGGGTCAGACATGGCTTTGTAAGTCAGGCAGAGATCACTTCTAAGTAGGCGATATGAGACAGAGAATAGTTGGAGTTTTTTGAGTCTGTCCATATAGAACAAGTGTTTAAGGCCTAGGATCCTCGTTGTGTGGTACTTTTGTGGCCTCTCCAATTGTTGCAGGTGTCTAGTGAGGTACATGCCAAATGGGGAATTGTACTCGATGATTGGCTTAATGAGGGAAGAGTAGAGGGAGACAGTGACCTCTTTCTTTCTGGATGCAAAACCCTTAGTAATGAGATGTGCCACATAGAACGACTTTCTGACCACAGTGGCAAAGTGGTGGCCAAAAGAGAGGTTGCTGTCAACCAGTGTTCCCAGATCTCTTATAATGCCTTCTGTGTTCAGTGGACTACCATCAATGTGGTAATTCATGGGAACCGTGTTTTTCCCAAAGGGGATGATGACACATTTTTTGGCATTATGCTTAAGGCCATGGTTCTGACACCAGTCATTGGTCTCAATGAGGCCTTTCTGCAAGATGTCAACATCACTTGGGGAGTTAATAATAGCTCCCAACTTGCAATCATCTGCTAACTATGTCAGCCAGAGCCCCTTCGTGTTGGCCTGGACTTCAGAGAAGTAAATATCAAACAGGAGAGAACCCAGGACCAAACCCTGTGAGACTCCACTCATGACTGGTTGGCAGTCTGACTTGGAGTCAGCTACTTTCACACTGGGATCTATCTATGAGCAAATTTGCAATCCACCTAGTGATATAGGGGTTGATACCTAGGTTAGTGAGTTTTTCTATGATTCCTGAGTGGGGAATGCTATCAAAGGCCCTGGCCAGATCAAAGTAGGCTGTATGAACCACATTGCTCTCATCTACAGCTCTGGTGACTGACTCAAAGAAGTTGACCTGGTTGAGTAGGCATAATCTACCCTTCACAAAACCAAACTGTGTGGGATCCAGAACTTGAAGATTCCCTGTATCCTTGTTTATTAGGTCCATGATGATGCATTCCATAGCTTTGCATATCAGACATATAAGTTCATAGTTCATAGTCTAAGAATTATAGATATTAGCCAGTAATTAATATAACTTGGTAATTGGTACATTGTTATACCAACAAAAAAGTACAAGGCGGTTAATCTTACCGAGATATCATGAAGTAATGTTTGCCTTTTTTAAACATTCATAGTTCTGCCTGTGTTTTATATAAGCTAGTGTACAGTATAGTATGATAAATCCACTGGTATTTTTCCTGGAAAGTCTTAGAGTACCATTGCATAGACATATGAAAACGTAACTAAATATTGTATAGGGGTGATGTTAAAAGGTAAGAAGAACAATTTTCAAAGATGTGATGTTAGAATATAAAGTCTGGGGTATTGGCATTCAGGTGTTAAATCAGTATGCTTCATAATGGGCAAAAAGTGTTATGAAAATCAAGCATATGACAGGAGAACTTCTGAAGAGAAGGAGAGAGGTACTGATGTTATTTGGAGCTGAATGCACCTTGTACATATTTGTAATTCAAGTGGTTTAAGAACTGAGTTTGTCAGGAAAACAGTTAAACTGTAACAGATAGTAAGTGAATGTCACATTGATTTTATTATATATTCGGTTTTAGTGGTTAGTGGTTACATAAAGTTTGTATTTTAAAGTACAGATTGAGTTTGTTTTTAAAAGATGTCCAGCTTATTACATATACAATTAATTGTGGAAGCTTATTCCAGATGTGTTTGAAGTGAGTGTTTCTGTATTCGTTTTCAGATTTGCTAGTTTTTATTAGCACTTCATTAGGTGAGTGCAGTGTTTGGGCAGGATTCTGGGTTTCAGGTGGTGCAATTGAACTTTGTTAGGTGAGCGCAGTGTTTGATCTCAGGTGAATGCACTGCAACTCAGTGACTGCTTTTTCTTATAAGAAAATCGCTGCCAGCCCTATTTGTGCTACAGCACCAATGCTATTTTACTGTACTTTCAAAATATCTGTTTCATCTATGATTCTGCAACTGTGGAGTTGATAAATGAAAGTAAGAGGGTGCAGAAAACTTGGCCCCACTAGAAAAAAATCAGGTCGAAGCTTTGCCTAGTTTTGTTCGTCTGTTTGGGGCTTCAGCCAGTAGTTACTTAAGGATACATGAAAGAATCATAAGAAATAATGATATTGGAGGAAGAAGCCCCTGCCATAAAGAGAAACATGCAATGATATATAGGCAATGACATTCTAAAACTGTTTTCACACAAGCAAAACATATTAATCGACTATAATCTAGTACTGGGAATAAGGAAGATGTCATGAAAACCAAATAATGCATCATATACAGCACAGGATTATAGCACAATATAGTTCAAAGGCTATTTACTTAATCTGTAGAGGAAAGTGTGTGTGTGTGTGTGTGTGTGTGTGTGTGTGTGTGTGTGTGTGTGTGTGTGTGTGTGTGTGTGTGTGTCTGTGAAATGTGGCAGGTGGAGCTCATGAGGAAAACAACTTAAAAAGTTGCTGTATGATGTAATAGTGTTTGCAGGACTGTATGATGCCAAGCTGCCATAACAATTTAGTTTTCATGTAGTTTTATGTAATATTTTAGAATGATGTGCAAATTGTGTTATAGTCTCCAAATATGTAATATTAACCTTATTTCAGCAAATTCATGAGAAATGCTTATATCTGGTCCAAAGTCTTTAGACTGGTAGTTGATTGGGCCCATAGTAGACAGAAACATTACTTTAGTTATTTGTTGTTCACATAATGCACTTCAAGTTTTGTGCGCTATAGGTACAGAAAGCGTAAGTCTGTGATCACCACAGCCAGTGATGTCACTCCATTCATTTGCACAGGAGATCTGACTTCACTTTGTGTAGTGCTTTCTAGACGTGACTAGAAGGTACATTATTTAATTCAATGTTTGCTGGCTGCATGGCTCAGATGGATAAAGCCCTGTCTGTGATTCAAATAACCTGGGACTACCTACTGGCTTAGACAATGGAGGAGCCACACATGATTGGGCAGGTGTGAGTGCACAGTCAGTGCTAGTTCACCCATCTTGGGGGGTTGGGAGGTGGTCTGTAACACCTGCTTAAAGTCAAATATTACAGCAAAGCACTACATGGCTATGGCATGTGCTGTTGTTTGCTTCTGTAGGTCAACCTGTAAATGAAGGGCTTTGTACAGAGTTAAGTGGGGAGAGTTGTGGGTTCAAGTCCCCTCAGGATTGTATGCTTTGTCTGGCAGTTGGTGGAGTGGTTTGAAGCTGTGAGCTGTAGCTCCTTTAATACAGGGTTAGATTCCTTCAGCTCTCATTTGCCTGCTGTGCGACATTGAGCAAGTCACTTACCCAGACAGTGCTTTGGCGCAACTAAAGATTTTGGCTAGGATCTTTAATGGTCCTCAGAACTGCAAGCCTAGTAACTACTTATGAATATAAGTAGCACATAGCACTGTTACAACATTTCTTCAGCTACCTAGAATACACATGCATCACTAAGTCGATGTTACAAGCTTTGCATTGCTGGTGCAAGCATCAATTAGAGATCAAGCAGAAATACATTCTGATTCCTATAGTATGGCATTTGCAGTCCCTGAATCTCACCTGTCTTTCCTGGTGTTTCTAATGCCTAGCATGATGGGTGGAAGAAATGGACCATGGTGGATCTAGGTTCATCAGTCATGAGAGATTATTGATAACAAAACAAAAAAAAGAAACATATTTATTTTAGTGTTTGACAAAAGTACTTAATTCATGTTCAGAAGTACACTAGTACCACTGCTGAGACCCACCTTACACTTATCTGAATGATTTCAGTTTTATATTGTGATGTCACACATCTTTATTGGTTTATATTTTTCATGTGCTATAACTAAATGATACCAGTATTACAAGGATTTGTCAGATTCAAAAATCAAAACACTGACTAGCAATCTCCCTGTCACCCACGTAAAATGAAGACTTAACAGTTTCCCCATCATCCACAGTAAAATACGGATTAACAGTTTCCCCATCACCCACAGTAAAATACGGATTAACAGTTTCCCCATCATCCACAGTAAAATACGGATTAACAGTTTCCCCATCACCCACAGTAAAATACAGATTAACAGTTTCCCCATCACCCACAGTAAAATACGGATTAACAGTTTCCCCATCACCCACAGTAAAATACGGATTAACAGTTTCCCCATAACCCACAGTAAAATACGGATTAACAGTTTCCCCATCACCCACAGTAAAATACGGATTAACAGTTTCCCCATCACCCACAGTAAAATACGGATTAACAGTTTCCCCATCACCCACAGTAAAATGCCTGCACCAGTTACTCCTCTCACTGTCAATGTTTTCTGCAAAATCTAGATCTCTGGTCCTGGAGCTGACAGCAATACTGTCTGAATGCACTGTACTTTTGCTGTAGTGAAGGGGCCATCAATTTGTACATAAAAACAAAATAAAACAAAAATCATTTTATTTTGGGTACAGACTGTGCTTCTGGAAATAGTTTAATCTGCAAAGATATTTTCAGAAATCTATAATTTGGTTTTATTCTTTCCTACTGTGTTTTCAGAACTATATTTAAATATATTTGTGATCTCATTTTGGGTACCTAGTTTCATCAATATTTTGTGATATAGTTGTAAATGTGGATAGGCAGTTTATGTCTAGATTGGCCTGTTTGCTGTTTTATTCTAAACATCTAGTGTTCACTACATAACGGGAATGATAGTACCCTTTCCAAATGCTACATGGTAGAAGTCTGAGGAGGAAAAATGGATGATAGATCTGAAGTTCACACTATAACCATAAGTGTAAGCTCTAAAATATGTTTTATGTTGCTGAGTGTGAGCAAACTATATATTTACCTTCCGATTCCTTTGAGTTTTTAACAGCCACGTATTTCTTTTCTTCAAGTTTCTTATTGTTTATCCTCACTGTTTCTACAAGTAATGTTTGAGAATTACTATAGTATGTAAACTACCTGTCTAAGCACATTGTGTCATCCATGTATGTCATTTTGGGGTGAATTTTTGAGCTCCTTAAAATATTAAGAAAGACAATGCAACAGTAATCATAATGAGAAAAATATATCATATTCCTCAGAAAATGTGCCCTTGCCAGCACGTAAACTGTATCAGCTTTTCAGAGACATTCCTCCACTAGTCATAAGCATAAAAGTATTAGTGATCCTTCTTAAACAAAAGCTTGTAGGTGGTGGAGGAATAAAGCAGTGACACAGTAACATAAGCTTAAACTTCTTTGTTTGTTTTGTAAAGGCTGCATCATGCACGTATGTGGGAAAGGCGATGTATTCCAACAAAGTTTTATAGTCGTTAAGACAGTAAAATGGAAATACTTTTGTGTTTGGTATTGTAAAACCAAGGATATAATTTTTGCAGTTCAGTCATTGATAATTTTGCTGCAGGAAACCTTTTAGGTCAACTTATATTTATAGCTACTAAGACTGCTGCATTCATACCTTAACTTTTACTCCAATAAGTTAAAGAAGTTCTATTCTGTGAAGTACAAGCAAAAACTAAAGGTCTGTGGCAGACAAAGTTTGCTGATGACTGCAAACTGGGAGTGGTCATAGAATCTCCAAATGATGTCAATATCCTACAAGAGGGTCTTACACAAACAAATGATTGCTGCCAAAGTAATGGCGTTAAACTCAATGCAAAAAAATTTATTATCATTCGTTTCTGTAAGAGCAATATTCCTGCTAACTACCACATCAATAGCAACACCCTATGTGCACACTCAGTGGTGAGAGACCTGGCACACAGGTTGACAGCAACCTTACCTTTAATCACCATGTCTCCACAGTGGTAAGTAGGACATTCTATATTGCTAATCTCATAAGGGCATTGCCTCCAAAAAAAAAAAAGAAGTTATAACCTCCCTGTACTCTTCCATCATCAGGCAAATAATTGAGTACAACCCTCCTTTTGGTATGTACTTCTCCAAGCACCTGCAGCAATTGGAGAGACCACAAAGGTTCCTCACAAGGAAAATTCAAGGTCTTCAGCATCTGTCCTATGTGGATTGTCTGAAATCACTGTCACTTTATTCTGTTTCATACAGACTACTCAGAGGTGATCTCTACCTTGCATATAAGGCAATCTCTGACCCTGTTTTATTGAAAATGCTGCATATCCATAAGTCAAATGGTACACAGGTTACTCGCTCTAGAGACCTTAACCTGGTATGT
>NC_056741.1:411370463-411387963 GCF_019279795.1 Protopterus annectens
TCCAGATTGTCCTTAGCTCAAGCCTACTTACCCCCTACCCTATTATATGCCGCCCCTATCTTAACTAACCTCCAAAAGAATATGTCAACTAAACTTGAATTCACTTACAATAAAATAACTAGATTTGCCAGTAATCTCCCATATCTTTCACACCACTGTCTTTCCTTAAAAAAACTCCACTGGCCAGAATTTCAACATTAACTCCTCCTGCCACAGCTTTACCTCACCCACTTTATGCTTCACCAACCTCTAGCCTAACCTTCTCTTACAACTCTCATCTCCCCATGTGATCCCAAACATGAACTCCATAGCTCTGAGCAACACCTCCTCCAAATCTCCAAAACCAAAAAAAAAAATAGGCAAAATACTTCACAGTTACAAAGTCACCTCTGCCTGGAACAAACTTCCTCACTATATCCGATCACTTAATAGCTCAAACACTTTCAAACTAGCATTAAAGGAATATCTGCTAAATTTCTGGACCTGCTCCTTTACTGATGTTACTTGAATACTATCCCCACTGCCTCTGCCTGTGTGTCTCCTTTGTCCTTTCTCTTGACCAAGCTATGTGTAACATACTCTACTTCTCTGACTACTCACATATCACTAACAGGTCTTCTCTCTATGTGTGACATAACTTCCCTTCAATGCATTTTTATACAGTTTTTTATTATACTTTCTGCTTTTAGAGGGCCGTGGTGGTGCAGCAGTTAGCGTTGTCGCCTCACAGCAAGAGGTTTTCCCATTCAATTCTCAGCTGGAGCGCCTTCTTTGTGGAGTCTGCATGTCCTCCCCACAGTCGAGTGACGCTAAAGACATGCAGGTAGGTGTGAGTGTGAATGGGTGTGCCTTCGTTGAAGGTTGGGCGTTGGGCTGGCAACCCGGCACCATAAAAATCCACTGCCAATCATGAGCAGACCGGAGTTCCGCTGTGGCAACCCCTAACCGGGAAAAGCCGAAAGACTTTTTTATTATACTTTCTGTTTTAACTACAGACAAGACAAAACTACATTCCTCATATGTTAATATACCTTACAGGAGCTTGTTGCCTCACAGTAAGACACTGTCCTGTTCGATTCTCAGCTAGAGCGTCTTCTGCGTGGAGACATGCGTGAATGGGCGTACCTTCATTGAAGGTTGTGCTTCAGGGCTGGTAACTCGGCACGTAAAATTCAACTACCAATCATTAGCGGACCGGAGTTCCGCTGTGGTGACCCCTAACTGGGAAAAGCCGAAAGACACAACACAACAACAGGAGCTTTTCTCCCCGGGTCTCTGCTGAAAATGGGCATCTGACCAGCCAGAATAAACTGGTTAACAAATGTCAAATAAATAAAAAAATAATACATTTGTTTTAGTGCATAACTTAACTGAGAAGTGTATGAACTGTCTGTTATTGCAAGACCATCTAAGTGACTGCCAGTTTATCTTGGTAGGTAAACTAACAAGTATTTAGTTTTGTTGCAATACCACAACTCCTGAGTACATCAATTGTACGTAACTATGTTGCATAAGTGACTGCCATTATAGCTTACTAGGAAAGGAAGCAAGTGACAAATAAGCTGCAATCTGCACATCAGTGGGTCAGTTATTCTAGTACCCATTTAAATATTGTGCAGTTCCATGTAAGCAAGCTAATGTGATACAAGCTCCTGACTCACACTTGATACCATTTTTGTAGCCATTTTGCATTTAATAAAGAATGAAATACAAAAACCTGGCCAGTACCTTGGTGGATGTACAAGGGGCATGGGTAACATATAAAACTAAATTAAATAGTTAAACTTTTTTTTAAGAGAATAAAGGTATGAAGTGTTGACAGTAGAATGTCATAATCAGGATGGTCTAACTGAAAAGAAAAACATCTGCCGTATACATACTAAATGACATTACTGTAGTGTCCTTTTACCCCACATGACTTCAGACCTCTAGACCCACACCAAATATTTTCAGAAACCCAGCATCAGGTTCACGTTAACAGCTGTGTGACATTTTACTCATTCACTCATTAATTCTCTGATCACACACTTTATCTAAATCAGGGTCACAGTCCTGTAGCCCCCATACCCCACCTTAGTAATGCATGTTAACCCTAGCCCTAATCCAAATCCTAACCCTTCCCCTAACTTTGTAACATTGCAACTATACAAGACACCTTGGTCACTTACCATGCATACATACAGACACAACACTAATATTACCCCATTACCTAATAATTACTATAACCATAACCTGCAAACACTCACTTATACACTACTCTATTCCTGTACCTAACCTTTACTGTAACCCTAACCTGCAAATACATGTCCCCTTACCTAACTTTTCCTCTAACCCTAGCGCATGCGCACACACACACACACACACACACACACACACACACACACACACACACACACACACACACGCACACACACAGACACACACACACACTTGTACAAACACTCCTACCCATATTACACAGCCTGTTAAATTTGTGGACAAAACACAGAAGGCCAGATTCATAAAGGTTACCACAAAGTGTACACTATATGTAAATTTTGTGTACATTTTCGGAATTCAAGAAAAGGTCTACCACAATGATTGTGCTGTATATTCACTTAGAGCAGTTATACTAACTGTACACATTGTACACTTTGAGATAACCTTTATAAATCTATCCTAGAATCAGCAAAACTGCCAGCTTCACAATCTGCCATTTGCATAAAACTACCCTGCACTACACTTTGTTTTACCAGAGAAGTGTTTGACAAAATGTAGATCTCTCTCTGTCTCTCTCTCTCTCTCTATATATATATATATATATATATATATATATATATATATATATGGTTACCCTTCAGAAAGTCGAATGCCCAAAATGTCATCTCCCGGAACATTAAGATGACAATGTCGCAACTTCATAACAGCAAAATCCCGGAACATCGAGTTCTGCCTCCAGGAAAGCCACCACTGCCAAAACCAACAACTTAAACACATTAATCCCATTGTAGTGGGGGGCTTCGCCTCCCACACACCCCCTACTTAAATATTCCAACTCCGAGATCGCACTACAGTGGGGAAAAGGGTAAAGGTCAGCAGTGGTGGATAAGTGGTTACTTTCCCGGAGGCGGAACTCGACGTTCCGGCATTTTGCTGTTCTGAAGTTGCGACATTGTCATCTAGATGTTCCAAGAGATGACGTTCTAGGCATTCAATGTTCTGAAGGGTAACTATATATATATATATATATATATATATATATATATATATAGAGAGAGAGAGAGAGAGAGAGAGATACATTTTGTCAAACACTTCTTTGGTAAAACGAAGTGTAGTGCAGGGTAGTTTTATGCAAATGGCAGATTGTGAGGCTGGCAGTTTTCCTGATTCTAGGATAGATTTATAAAGGTTATTTCAAAGTGTACAAGTGTACAATGTGTACACTTAGTGTACCCATTCTGAGTGAATATACAACACTATCATTGTGATAGGACTTTTACATTATATGTATATATATATATATATATATATATATATATATATATATATATATATATATAGTAAATATATAGATATATAAACACAAAGTTGGAGAAGAGGCAGAGAGGGAGAGTGAAAAATGATAAAAAAGCCAATCCTTCCTTTCTCACTCTTCTCTAAATCTAACAATGATTACAAGAAGCCAGTGACCTGCCAGTGATGACACTGAGTATTGATCAAGGGGCCCTGACAAACAAAAGGTTTGCCTTTGCAATTAATGGCATTATAAGCCTTATTATAATGCCAATATGGTTTACCTTTACAACACCGAATCACAGTGGTGTGATTGCTCATATGAGCGAATTGTAACCACGAAAATCAAAACAGCGACAGTTTTACATGTTCGAAAATAAGCAAATTGAAAAGCTGATTCGCTGATTTTCAAACATAAATGTCAAAAAACGAATGTGATGAAGTGTAAAGCACGGGGGCAAGCCCCCCTGCATCCCCCATGTGGGGAGCTGCACCCCCACACCCTCCCTACTTTAATATTATAACTCCGAGATCGCACTACAGTGGGGAAAGGGACCATTTTCCGATCCCCACTATAGTGCAATCTGCCCCAAAATGCTGAATCTGCACTGAGTGAATGTCAATGTGCATTCACTCATTGCACATTCGAACCTTTTTCCATTCGGCGTTTGCAAACTTTGCAAACGGCCTTTCGGACAATTGCTGTTCGCCCTTGTGCAATACGCACACATGAAGGTAAACCTGCCAATATACATAGTGAGTATGTAGCCATAATAATGAAGCTTTGGAATCAGAGTTCTGATACCAGGCCGTGCCAGCCCTAGTAATTCTGATTCTGCTGAGTTCTATCATTTTTCTTGCAAGGCCAGAAAATGGTGCTCTTTTTATTATGTATTTTGAAAACGTAGTATTAAAACATGCCATTTTTCATTTTGTCTTTCCTTTATCTTAGGTTTTGCATTTATATTTAGAAACTTCACATTATGACTACAGTGTCAGAAACAGATCTTGTCAAATAACTGAAACAGTCCTTCCTTCTGCAAAAAAGAAGGGATCCCTATCATTAGACTGACATTTCAGAATATTGAACTGCAAAACAAAGAAAACAAATGTGTGACATTCTGGGATGTCAAAACTACAAAGCACCAAACATTATGTTTTTGCAGAGAGGCAAGCCTCCATAAACCCCAACATCCCATGCTAATTATATATACCAACTCTAAAATCACAATACAGTAGAGAAAAGAACAAATTCCCAGATCCCCACTGTACCACAATCTCAATCACATGAGTTCACTTGCAATAACCAATGGTCAATGTTTCAGAATGTTGAACATTTGGTCTCAGTGTTTTGTGGTTCTATGTTCTAAAATGTCGATCTAATGACAGGGACCCAAAAGAAGTACATATTTAAGCAATAACCCACGCCTGGGTGTGGGTAATGCTGGATTTACCCATGGTTGGTGTGGTTTGGTCATGAGGACGAAGCCCGAGTGACCAAACAAAGACAACCGTGGGTAAATCCAGCATTACCCACACCCAGAAGTGGGTTATTGCTATTATACAATGACATTATTTAAGAAAAAAAATACTTTTCTTAAATAATGGCATTGTATAATGCCTCCGTGCTGCCCTTCCGCAACTGTATGGTATTCTGCGGCAGTTCTGATGTACTGCGCATGCGTATGCATACGCAGTACATCAGAGCTGTGGGTGGAAGCAACAGAGAAAGCAAGATCTCCGTTGCTTTTTACAAAGTGTCTCGCTATGTTAAAGGAGTTTAACATAGCGAAACAGCTTTAAAAAAAGCAACGGAGAATCTCTGTTGCTTTTTTTAAAGCTGTCTCGCTATGTTAAAGCCATTTACCATAGCTAGACAGTTTCTAAAAAGCAACAGAGATCTTACTTTCTTCGTTGCTGTAAAAAAAAAAAGAAAAAAAAAAGACTTATACTAATGGAAAAAGTCCGGGCGACCGGACCTTTTTCCATTAGTATAAGTCTTTGATTTACAATGTGCACACTGACCTATCAGCGTGCACATTTTGGAATATTAATGGGGGGGGGGGGTCGTTGTATAATTCCCATTTAGATATAGAGATGACAAAGAGGGTATCTGTGGTTCTTTAGTTAGCATGAATACAAGGATGCTAATCAGAAATAACATAATAAAAGCATTTTTAAAAAGTTCTACTTTTCTACTGCAAGTTAAATGCTATTTTTTCTATTTTTCTCTTTCCATCTTTATGATTGTCCCCATTGTATGCCTAATGTTTGAGAATGTCATGGTTGCAGTTTTTTTTAAGACAGTAGCATTAGAAGGCAAGCAGGTGGACATATTTTCATAGCTATTGCCAACGCTGCCACAAATCTACTAGAGAGAGGCAAGTGTGTGTGTGTGTGTGTGTGTGTGTGTGTGTGTGTGTGTGTGTGTGTGTGTGTGTGTGTGTGTGTGTGTGTGTACCTTCTATTCTCACCTGATCATCCAACTATAGTTACTTAAAATATGGCTTCCAGAGTTAGCAGTGTCTACTAATGAGCTACAGCAGGTATATTTAGCTGCTTTTAAGTCATGAGCAGTTGGTGAATTAGTGAATATTTGAATAGGAAAGTACTTTATAAAAAGCTTTCTGAAATGCTTTTGCTGTAAATTAAAGTTAATTTTTCCCACCTTGTAGGACATCAGATTTTTTGCTTCTAGCATGAAAAGCTTACCTGTTTGCCTCTCTTTTCTGCACTTTTCTTTGCAAACTCTGCCTGCTCTGCTCGGTCCAAGGAATTCTCCTTGTCCATCTTCAGTGATTGCATCTTCTTCTTAACAGCTTCCATTTTAGGACTTTTTTCTCTGCTATTTTACCAGAACTTTTACAACCTCTGAGGATTTTCAGATTCTGTTTGGATGGCTTGCAGGCTTTGCAATGAGTTGCATAAGCTGCCTTTTCAATATGAATCCACATATTTATACAACCTTCAAGCTGTTACTATGAATGCTTTTCCCCCCAGCCCATGAACTTCAGCCTTCTGCTTTTGGATTGGACAAATGTTTCTGTAGTGACTTCAGCAGCTGCCATATTTGGATTTTGATAGGACAGCTGTCAATAGCTTGCTAAAAAGTGTGTGTGTGTGTGTGTGTGTGTGTGTGTGTGTGTGTGTGTGTGTGTGTGTGTGTGTGTGTGTGTGTGATGGCAGAGTCCAATTTATACAGGTTTCTATTAAACTCTACTTTATATTTCATGTGGGGAAAAGAATAAGACGTACATATAATTAATGCAGAAGTATTCTAGATAATGCTAGTAAGGGATAGTTTAAGCATCTCAAAAGGGAATAAACTCACTGATTCAGACACTCACCTACACATGCTGTGTTAATACATGCTGACTTAAAACGAAGTAAGACTTTGTACATGAGGGAATCTCCCAGACTGAAGTATTAAGGTCAGATTTGCTCACTTACCTTGTCACCTACACCTTATTTATCCATGTGAGAATGAAAAGCTGGGAAAACTTTGGCTTAAAGATTAATGAGAGAGCTCAATTTTATTTGGTATCATTATGCTGAAATGTTGTATTGCTTTTGATTACTTATTAAATGCTCACATTTGAAAACTCATGCTGTTGGTAGAGTACATATAAAATCCTTACGGACATATAATATGAAATAGAAGGTAAACAGATAAGATTATGCACTGCACATCTTTGAGTCTATGTGTATTTGTTCATTTTGCTGCTGCCCTTGTTACCTTCATGATCTCAGAATGTTCTGCTGTAGAGTCACCAAATGTGAATAGTCAGTAGCCTAAAACGGCATCATCTCTCACTAGACACAGGCATATTAATAGTGATTACAAAATGTTGTAAGAACCATGGTGTAGGAATATCAGAGGCTGTGCCTTATTACTGCCCTAGCAGGTAGCAGGTGTTCATAGGAAGATTTCCTTTAGAGAAAACTCAATGGCTTTCCTTTATAGATTATTCGCAGAATGCAGAGTACTGTTATACGTGTGTCTATTATTTTCCTTGTAATTATGGTTGGTATAATTTAGAATACAGATTTTTGTCAGCTAAGAACAAAGATGCTATGTAGAATGAGTTGCTCATGCCAAGTCAAATGTGTGGGCATGTGATGTGTGTGTGTGTGTGTGGGGGGGGGGGGGGGCATGTAAGGTGAGGTATGTGTGTGTGTCTTTGTGTGTGTGTGTGTTCAGAGATGACTATTGCAGAAGTAAAAAAGATGAGATTATAATCAGCAGTCTGCCCTGTTTTAAGCAGTTCATGGTCTTCTGAAGTGACGGCTGCAGCTGGCTTCATCTGCTTACTCTTCACATTTAGCTGTTACCGACCCTACATAAAATGATCACCACTCTTTTCCATTTCTTCTCATTGCTTTGAAACCTTTGGGCCACCTGACAGTATTTTCAATTTGCTGATAGTTTCATCTATGTTTTCTTTCTAATCTCCAGCATATAATTATGCTAACATTTTATTATTTTACATAATTTGAGCAAATAGTTATATTCATGCTTCCTGCTGATTTTCTAACACTGATGACACCACCTATGCTTAGCTATGGGAAAAAGATAGTCATCAGACCTTACATTTATATTTTTTATGCTGGGTTTTATGTAATACTGATAACTGTGAACGCAATACCAGATATGACGAAACTACTAAGTTAAAGAAACTAAACGCCTAAAAAGCATTCCTACTGCAAACACATTACAAAATTAAGCATGAATGAAACTAACAAAGGAAGACTTTAACAAGTCAGTAGAAGCTGAAGTATCTGCAGAAAAGTTGATCCAAAAAATATGAATAAAAATGCTGAAAGAAAGTGATGTATGGAAAATTATTTTTCATTAAAAAAACACCTTTATTGAATTATTACTTGTGACAGTGGCACTATTATATATATATAAAAGTAATCAAACTATGTTAACAACTTCACATTTACTAACATTATACATCACATATGTTGTTTTATACAATGTAATCAAACCAATATTATATACATTTTTCAATTTCTGCCTTCTCCTAAATCTCTTTGCTCCTCCAAAACATTTTTTCTTCATATATTGTTCCCACAATTTCCATTTTTTTCTGTGTAATTTACCCCTACCCTTTTCTAAAGATCCTACTTCCTATTATTTTATCTCTGTTACAATATTCAGTACTCCAAGTATGGTTGGTTTAGTCTTCGATTTCCATTTTCTAGTAATTGCCTTTTTGGCAGCTACCAGAATTAAACTTAATGAGGCCTTACTAGGAAATTCAGATCTTGTATCCCAACTCAAAAGAATCATTTCCTTAGTTACACTCATATGCTCACCCAGTATTCCTGACAGAGTTTTCTACAGGGAATTTTTAAAGTCTGCCAACTCATTACACTCCAAGAACATATGCTCCCAGGTGTACTCCAAGCAGACTCCAAAGAGTTTTCCTCAGGTAGATGGGAAATGATGGAGAAGTAATGGGGAAGAAAGAGGGAGTACTGAAAATATTAACGTTAAAAACATTTCATTTCATCTCTCATTCTCATGTAGAGACAAACTTGAGAGGTACCATCACAATGATGGCATAAACTGTCATTAAGGGTAATAAAGAAGTCATGTTGTCATCTGCTTTAGGCGAGAGGAAACCAAAGCCCCTGTCTCAGAAATAGGTTTGGAGGAGTCATTGACTGTGAAAGAAACAATTATTTTCAAGGTAGTATCAGCTGCTGAATTCGGACATATCAATATACAGAAGGTGAACTCTCCTGAAAAAAGATTTCTAGAGCATCAACTAGTTTTATAATAATTATAGTTGTAGAACACTCTCTTTGACTTTTTCTCATTCATTCCTTCATCACTGCACATACAGGTGGAAGCCAAATGCAGATTCACGCCCCAGGATTAGACAAATGCCAGTTTTCACAAATATATCTCAAGGTCTTTTCTGAAGGCAATGCATACCTTGGCACAAATGCTTGCTGTAGTCATTACCTGGCGAGATTAGGAGATTTAGTTTTATGTGCCAACCCTCTCCAGTGGCAGATATTAGGTGCAGCACTAAACTCAGTTGCATTGCTGGCAGAAATGTGTGTGTGTGTGTGTGTGTGTGTGTGTGTGTGTGTGTGTGTGTGTGTGTGTGTGTGTGTGTGTGTGTGTGTGTGTGTGTGGCCTATACCCAGCCATTGTGATGCCTGCTGCCTGGCAGGTGAAAATATCCATCTTCACTCTTTTTCTACTACTTCCTACCATACTGAGTCTTCACAGAGTGGCAGCCATGCATTAAAGCTGAACTACCCCTTCCCACCTTACAGGAAGGGTAAGCTGACCTTCAGCATAAAGTCCCAGCCACTCACCCAGCTCCTCCAGTGCCTAGACGCACTAGTTAAGTCAGAGTCACTGGCCTACAGTTATGGCTTCATTCTTCAGTACTACTGAGATGATGTCTTTACTAATATAAATTCCTGAAATTTCAAAAACCTCAGCCCTATGTTATTCTTCTTCCTATTTGGTACTCCTAGGAACTGACAGAGGCTGTGGATAAATCATAGATACACAGCCACTAGTTCCTGAAAAGGCAGATAGGTTATGTAGTCCCTCCTGAGAGGTAGGCTGTACAGCTCTGTATAGAAATAAAATATAGATCCAACTACAATTTCTCACTTTTTCCCATTTCCAGAAAGTAAACAGGATCATTTGCCAACCTACATCCTTGCAAATAATCTGAGTTAAAGACTGATTTAGTTTTAACGTGTACACTTCTTCCAACCTGGCACTAGGGTTAACAGTATCATAAATAATTTTTATAGCATTATTTCTTCTGGAGTGACCGTTTGAAGCCATTCAGTTATTGAGTGTCCCTTGACTAGGAAGTATTTTCATAAGAAATTATTCCTTTTGGCTGAGTCTTTGAAATCTGTAACTGCTGACATGTTACAGGAATTATCCCTTTTTTCTTAAGGTGACGTGACCTTAGACTAGAGTTAATTGTATTAGTTTGGGAAATTTCAGAAGGAAAATTTGGGATAGCTTTGGCTTCCCATAAGATACTTCATTTTTCTGTTAGTCTGTATTTATTAATGCAGTGCTGATTAGTGAATGGCATTTCCTAAACAATGTCAGTAGCAAAGTTTATTTTTCAGCAATGCTATGTCCTAAAATCAATATATACTGATGAACCGATGTGTTATTCATAGATACATTACATTCTTAGTTTAGCAATCATGTTGTTATCTTCTTGGTTTCAACTAAACAAATGTAGTTGCAATGCCTTTGAAGCTAAACAGATCAGAAGGCTGTAGGCTCTAACCCCGCATCAGATGGTTTGCTTCATATTGCAGTGGTGATACTACAGTGGAGCGTGGGGGAGGGGATGCTGCACTCCTGAGGTGCCACTCTTCAGATAACACATTAAACTGGGGTGCCATCAGACTTGATGGTGACTCATATAGCACTTCTAAAAAAGAGAAGAGGAGTTTATTAAAATTTCATAACACAAACATTTAAACTTTCATTTAAGTCTATAATTCAATAAATATATGTAAATAAAGGGCCAGATTCACGAATACCTACACTAAGTGTGCTCTAAGTATACACAATTTATATTCAAGGACATCCCTAGCACATTTTTGTGCTGAATTCTCTCACAAAGATTATATTAAGTATAGATATAGTCTATCCTCCTCGATATGTAAGGTTACAAGAAAATCAGTTTGTTTATGTCCTTCAACTTTTCCTGGTTAGAGGTCGCCACAGCGGAACTCCGGTCCGCTAATGATTGGCAGTAGATATTTTTTACGTGCTGGCTTGCCGGGCCTAACGCACAACCTGTCACCACACAGAAGACATTGTAGTCAGTAGAAAAACTAAAATTAGGAGGAAGAAGGTGGGAGTTATGCTTGTGTTGTCTATTCACTCAGAATGGTGTAGACAGGCATTAATGAATCTGGCCTAAAATGTTTATAAAAAATGGTGACATGCTGAAACCATACCACTCATATTTCATTTATAATTATCATCACTTTCTGGAAGTGAAAAATCATAGAATTGTTGTTCTACTTCATCTTGGGTAACGTTATCACAACATTACTGTCATATTAGCCAAGTGCTTTCTATCACCAGGTGTTCCACAAATAAATACCAGTGTTATTTAAATATCTCTGTTGTCCATATTTTATTTTTATATTTATATTTTTTGGTTCCACACAGTTAAATTCTGTTCTCCCCAGTATTACACACATTTTAATTATTTTTCAAAATAAGAAAGCAATGATCTGGTGACTCCTAACATCCATACATTTTTTTTATCAAGCAATGTCATTCTTGCATGGCTTTATATTTAAGCTATCTTTTTCAACAGCAATTTTCCACAAGCATTTTCCAAAAACCCCATCTACCATTGTTGCAAATTATTCTTCCCATCTAGTCTTTGTTTTTCTATCAGGAAACAAATAATTGTTCAATGGATAAATGTCTTTCTTTTTTTACACATTTCAGGAAATTTCATCATCAGTCCATCAGTTTCAAATGTTAAGTCACAAAATGTCTCTATCCAAATATTTATAAAAGACCAAATTACTTGAGCTTTAAAATTCAGAACAGTTACCATATTGCCCCGTAAATAATAGCTGTCTATTACAGTGCCATTTTTTTGTTTTTATTCTCACAGCTGGTCTTCTCTCCTTTTTTAAAAAAGTTTTACTTACAGTTTGTTGTTTCTTTCCTTTTTTTCCTGCTGTCACTGCTGCATAAGTTTTAATTACTGCATTATCTGCTCCCACAAATCCAGATACCTTCTCTGTTTGTTGTTACTTTCTACTTTTACTTTCTGTCACTTCTGCATAAATTTCAACTGCTGCATTCTCTGCTGCCTTATCACCTGCTTCCTTTTCCACATTATCATCCTCAATACTTCTGAAAAAGTCTGTCATCTCACCCCTTGAAACAGCAGAACTGTTACCTGGATCATCCTGCTCATTTTTTTTTTTAACAGAACATCATCCTAACACCAGTTCAGATATTTGCACAACTTCAACAGACTGACTTACTTCCTTCTCCATGGAAATAGCTAAACACTGCTCATTTGTAACATCAACCACACAGGAATTTTTAATTACATCCTGCAGCTCTGTACTGAACAAATATTTCTACAAATTCTCACTTTCCTCTTCAAAACTCCCCATAACTTTTCTCTACTCCTCCATGCTGTTGCATCCATTAGGCCTCATCCTTGCTGCTGTAGGAACCCTCCAACTCCATCTAACAGCTCCAAAGAGTAGGGGAAGTTCCCTGACATCCAAGCAAAATTTAACCTAGTAGTATAAATGTCACCTTAAGTCTTCCCTGAAAAAAGAAGCCACTAGCCTAGCTGGACTAACCCAGTCAACAATGGATGAATAAATAAATAAAACTGGTTACAATTAAATAAATAATGATATGCCATTTATCCAGATTGTCATAAAACTCTACCCCATTTTGGGGCTAAGATTCCTTTGGTTCCGATGCCTGTAATAGAGTTGCCATTTGAAGTACTACTATGAGCGTTGTAGTACCACTATCAAAATCTAGCAAAAGCTTCCAGCATATAGATTAAGTGTACCTTGGTTTCTGTGCAATTTTCAAACCATGCATTTAATGATGGCAGTCCTAAATGATTAGCTAGAAAACTATAACATTTATGTAAAACAGACTAAAAATATGAGGAAACATCAGGAGTATTCTGGAAAGCAGAGAACTAAACCTAATTTCAAACATGTTTCACACAAAGAGTAGGCACAAGTCCCTGGGCAGTATCCCTGGATGCATCTTAAATAGCATGAAGTACAATTTAGCCCCAGCCCTAACAACACTGCCCAATCTCGGCCTCCATATAGGTTTTGTACCATCTGAATGGAGAGCACAATCTCAGCCTCCATACAGGTTTGGGACCAAACGAATGGAGAAGAGCTACAATCATTCCACTGCATGAAGGAGGAACTTCCAAAGACCCAGGCAATTAGAGACCCATAAGTCTGTTCAGCCTTATATGCAAAGCCATGGAAAGACTTATGGAATTAATCAATCAGGGCACAGGGAACCTCCAAACACTGGACCCATCTCAGTGTGGATTCTTCAAGGGCAGGTCATGCTTAGTCATCCTCTTGGATTCTTTTGAAAAAGTCACCAAAATAATGAATGAAGGCAAAATGGTACCCACCACATATCTCAACCACAATTCCTCACTCAGGTATGGTAGAAAAACAAAATAAATGAGGAATAAACCCATATGTCACCCGCTGGATTGCCAACTATCTCACAGATAGGAAGTAGTTAATCAAAATAGGGGAAGTTGCCTCCACAAAGAGACCAGTCACCAGTGGAGTCCCTCAGAGTTCTCTGCAGAGACTTCTCTTGTTTGGCATCTACTCTTCCAGTGTAAAAGTCAATACTAAAGAGCTCTGGCTGGCTAAGTTTGCAGATGACTACAAGCTGGGAGCAGCCATTAAATCCTCAAATGACTTAGGCATCCTGCAGGAAGGTTTCTCCCAAATAAATTACTGGTGCCAAAATCATGGACTGAAACTAAATGCCAAAAATGCACTATTGTATCCTTTGGGAATTAATTTACCCCAGGGAATTATCACATTGGTAATATGCCCCTAAAAGCTGAACCATTTGTTCAGGATTTGGGAACTTATTTGCAGTGACCTAAGTTTTGACCAACATGTGTCCATTTTTGTAAGAAAGTCCTTTGCACAGCGTATAAAAAAAGGATTGTGTCTAGGTCTAGGGACGTCATTGTCCAGTTATTGAATATAATGCCCTGTTTGGCATGTATCTGTCCAGCCACATGCAACAGCTACAACATCCACAAAGATAACTTATTAAAAGGATACAAGGCCTAAAAAACATGTTCTACGTGGACTGACTCAAGGCCCTGTCACTATACTCGGTATCCTACAGACTACTAAGAGATGACCTGTCTCTGGCATACAGGGCATCCCCTGACCCATTCCTGATGGATTTTCATACATCAGAAAGTCAAATGGCATCAGAAATACTCAACAGAATGGTTTGAAGGGACCGGTATATCTTGCAGAGGATACTGCTGCCATAGAACAGACTCCTCATCCATATAAAACAAAGTTCATCCCTGTCCATATTGAAGCCCAAGTTAGACCAATGGATGGTAAACAAAAAACTTACCCTAGACTGACCCCTGTATTAATAATGGACAGAGCCAGCTCCCAAATGCTTTATCCCATGCATGCCCCCCCCCCTAAATTATTTATGTTATGATCACAGCTATTCTCATTAGGGGTAATATATAATTATTGACCATGGGATGGGTAAGGTCAATATATAACTCAAGTGAGATAGGTTATTTTGAGCGCAAAAAGAGAGTAGTTGGCTAGGCTTAAAATGGCCTGCATGGGAAGCCTAGTACTTACCTATGGACTTATGAACCTAAGTATTACAATTTACTTCACACAAACGAACACTACTTCTGTAAGCCAGATGGCTAACTGAGCAAATGACAAAACGCCAAGTTACTTTCACTTACAAACACCCTACCCCCCGCACCCAGCAGTTATAGCTTTTTCGCTGACTCATCTGACGATGATAAAAAGCTTAACCTGTTATGTCAAGAATCAGGAACAGAGAGAAAATAGTGAAGTACAAAAGAACAAAACCAGGGAGAGATTTGAAATATTGTTCTTATAAATTCAGAAAGTTGGTTTAATAACAGGTTTTGCATTACCATACATTTTCTGAAGGATATACAGTCTGAATCTTTTCTGTCATTACTTAGTGACTGATCCTCAACAATTTGCCTACAAACTACAAATACTATGAGGAAAAGGCCAAAAACATACAGCAAACTCAGAGACAGTTGACAGAATCCCTGGATTTCAGAAAGGGCTACCACCTCAAGTAAGCCCTATTGTGGTCTAGCCTTTTCTGATTCATAAACAGCTCCACTGCAGTGATTCAATGAGATTTGTAGAATCACCATGGTAGGCTGTCTCCATAGCCTCTCACAGTGCTAATGAGGTACTGGGGAGAACGGCAGATGATAATTAAGTGTTCCCTCCCAGAAATGCTTGTGTAAATTAACATGGCCTACTGTTTCGATTAACATAGCCAAAAGGCTGCATTCACCTATCACTTTCAATGGGAGAGACCATGTAGCAGGTATGTGTTGGGAAGTTTAGCAGAGAGGTAGTGGTGCAGGTGAGTAAGTGTGGAAATGTGTGCATGTCTATAGGGATATGTGTGGTCTCAGGTAAGGGTGTGTATATGTGCGTATGTGAGTGTGTGTCTTCCTGGTGGTCATAATAGGGGGATTAGTTAGGGGATAGGTAGAGTAGGGGTGTGTGTATGTATGCGTGAATGGGTATGTGTTGTCTGTGAGTGTGATGAATGGGGATTAGTGCTGTCAAACCTACTAACTTTTGACATGAAGAAGATGATCATCATTAATTTATAATTCCAAAACTAGAGTATTTCCTCCCATAATAACCCTTTCTTTACTCAACACCAAATTATTTCAACCTATGGCAAATGAAATCTGCTGCTATATCACCCTGTCAGACATCAGGGAGTCATCCCTTTCAATGACTTCGCATTCAACAGAGTGCTCTAGAGTGCTCCAGAGTGTTCCAGAGTGTTCCAGAGTGCTCCAGTTCTGAGTGCTACATCTTCATCCTCTTCAGTGTTCTGCATTCCTAAGAGACATTTCCGATGTCTTCTCTTTTATTGTAGAGCCAATGACAGAGAGAGACTTCCTGGAGCTGTCACAGTCAAAACAGACTAGTTTGGGACAAGCAATCTGAGTACTAGCACGATTTTTATAAAAAAGAAAAACCTGCAGTGTTGAAGAAGTTGCAGAGCCATACAGAAAATCTGTTAAATAATGTAATAACTGTATGCAGTACATTTGGAGTGTGCGTTTGTGTCAGCTGTCCTAAGTTTTGCAGAGTGTCCCTGATTTTGTTTCATATTTTTGTTCTGGTCCTCCTAACGTGAACATTTCATTTGTTGGTAAATCACTGAGGATTAAAGGTAGTCTGTCAATAATGTTTGTCATTAGAGTTTCATTCACCTTGTTCAGAAAATGCATGTTGATGCAATACCTGTTGCCCTATAAACTTTTAAAGTAAATTAGAATAATACTTCAAAGTTGTTCCTTTTTGGGTCTTTGTCCCCCTATTATTTTTAGTTTTCTTCAGAATTTTTGAGCAAAGAATTTGAGAGATATTTTGGGCTGTTCCTCATAAAACATATGGTTGTCTGGCAGAAATTCAGTGATGGCAGACACATGAGTTTCAGATATCATATCTTTCAAAAAATGTTCACTAATGCAAAGCTTGTATTCCAGCAACTTGCTAAGTATGTAAGAGAAGCATTTAACACCTGCCCCTGAGTTTGGGTCTTTGTGATTCTTAAGATAAAAAGTTGGCGTGAGGTTGCCATGGTTGTACTGTGCGGTTCTGACAGAGAAAGCTGAAGTACATTTCTAGGCCAATATTTATGTATTTATGCACTCATCCAATCTCAAACAGACATTTATCCTCAGGGATCAAAATCAGGGACACTCTGCAAAACTTAGGACAGCTGACACAAACACACTGGAATTATAGATAAACTCACTAAACTAGGTATAAATCCCTGTGTCACAAGATGGGTTGCCAACTGACTCACGAACAGGACCCACACTGTGAAAGTAGCAGACTCCAAATCTGATTTTAGACCAGTGACAAGTGGAGTACCACAGGGATCAGTCCTGGGCCCTCTCTTGTTTGGTATGTACTTCTCTGAAGTACAGGCTAACACAGAAGGTCTTTGGCTAATGAAGTTTGCAGATGACTGCAAACTGGGAGCCATAATTGAAACTCCTAACGATGTGGGCATCCTACAAAAGGGCCCCACTGAGACAGATGCCTGGTGTCAAAGCTATGGCCTGAAGCTCAATGGCAAAAAGTGCATTGTCATCCCCTTTGGTAAAAACTCTGCACCCATGAACTACCACATAGGTGGTAGTTT
>NC_056741.1:411390463-411422963 GCF_019279795.1 Protopterus annectens
CTAGCTGGAATTTTATAAATATTTATATGTCATTTGTGAATATCAAACTAATTTATACAAGATGCTTGTGTTACAAATGTATTAGAATTGTATGTCATGTTTATATCAAACTGGTCTCTACAGGTGTTTGTGTTAAAAAGGTATTTGTAAAGTGCTTGTGCTTAAAATGTATCCACAGTGTGCATTGATGGAAGAGAACAGAAATGTACATGCACTATTGTAACTGTTTAAATGAATATGTTAACAGAAGAAAGTGGCGAGTTAACCTCAGTCCAGGAAACTTTAGAAAAATATCTGAAATTAAATCCCTTTATAGGGTAAGCCATAAAGATGTTTCAATGCAGTCAGAGACAAAGTCTGTACTAGGATGCTTTCTGTATAATTTTCGGAGTGAACTAATTGCTACTTTGGAAGTATGAAGAAATGCAATTGTTTTATGAGTTCCAGCACCTGCCAAAGATCTGAGCAAAAGCCCTTCTCTGGGTATTTTTACTGGTCCAGAGGTTAGTCATCACACACACACACACATATATATATATATATATATATATATATATATATATATATATATATATATATATACATACATACATATTTATTTATATATGCCTACCAAGCTGTTCAACTGGATTGAACAGCATTTTCAGTGGAGGCCCAAGAGTATTAATCATTAAGTGACTTGCTTAGAGTCACATTCTAAGCAAATGGAGACAGGAAATAATAAGGATTATGAGATGAAGTTCATTAACAGATTGCAGACTTATTGTAATGCACTAAACTACCAAACATGGAATCATACCACAGACTCATTACAGCCTGTTGTGATTCTATAAGCAGTATTAAAATGATTTATACAATAGACAAAGTCAACTCTTGGAATGCCTTTCTCTCCTTACTGGCTTCTGAGAGCTGATAACAAATGTTTCAAAGCATGCTTCAGCACATATTTCTCATATATACACAGTTTTGCAGAATGTTCCTGGTTTTGGCTAATATTTTTGTCCTATTCCTCATATTTTTTATTTATTTTTATTTTTTAGTAAATAACTGAGGATTGCAGTCAGTCAATAATGCCATATATTTGGGTTTCACACCTGTTATTGTTCAGAAAATGCATGTTGATACAAAACCTGTTGTTTTATTACTTTTTAAGTGAATTGAGGTAATATTTAAAATTTGTTCCTGATCTGGGCCCATGTCATGTCATTATTTTTGACTTTTTTGTTCAGAATGCTTCAGCAAAGAAGTTGAAGATATGCTTGGGAGGCTCATTTACTATTCACACAGGACACTCTTTTACTATTTCTAATGACTCAAAGTGAATGTTTGCCAATGGTATTCTCTCTCCACATTACCATGAAAGAAATGAGGGCAGTAGTATTGACTCCAAGGGCATTTCAAAGAAATCAGGTAAACACAGATAATATGGCAGCCATGTGATATATTATCAAATAATGGAGAACACATACCTACTTATGATGATGAGAGGCAATGAACATCTCAGAATAAACACTGATCATAAGAGTCATTAAAGGAAGTTTTCCTTTCTAACAAAACTATGTAGGAAACAGGTCACTGACGTTGATTCATGGCTGGCAACTAGATAGATTGATTTTCTTACATACAGCATCACTTTGGTAAGGTGTCAAGTGGATCAGTTTGAAAAAAAATATGTTGGTCAAGCATTGATGCTTTGTTCTTATCACCCTTATTTTTATTCTTAAACTTAAACGGATGCTTTCTTTTTCTTATAGATTCAGAACCTAGTTACATATTTTTCAGGCTTCTTTGTAATCCATAAATTATTGTGCAAGACTAGGAAAGACTTGACAAACGTAATTATAGCTCCAAAATTGCGTAGACATCCACTGTTCATGATGCTTTTAGAACTATTATTTTGACCTCCACTACAGCTACTTCTTTGCAAAATGCTGTAAACCTCAGGACTGTCATCTTTCTTTCTTGGAAGAGTTCTGCTTAATTCTAAATATTTCTTGCTTTTCAGTCCAGAAGTCATTCATTTATTTTATGAAGTCAACAGGCCCTTGACTATAAAGTCTTATCTGGCTAAATCTGAAGATGTACTTGAACATAAAATCCTGCCCATCTGCAAAACAGTAAGATCATATAAACACCCTTATAAAACAGACTTGTCTTATTGTTGGGTCCAAGTGCACTTCCACCGTCACTAACTGCATTCTTGTTGAGCCATAGGTTTTCTGAAGCTGTATAGTTCACTTCCAAGCTCAGATATAGTCAGCAAAATAAATCCACCGGATAATAAATAAAACAAACAAAGGTTTAATACAGATAAGCTGCAAACGTTAAGTGCTTTCACTAGACTAAGCTAGCTTCATCAGAACTGGTTCTGATGAAGCTAGCTTAGTCTAGTGAAAGCGCTTAACGTTTGCAGCTTATCTGTATTAAACCTTTGTTTGTTTTATTTATTATCCGGTGGATTTATTTTGCTGACTATATCTGAGCTTGGAAGTGAATTATATCGTGTGGATTTTTGTGATATCATTTACGTGTGGTTCCATACGGGCTGTGTATTTATTCGGTTGAAGCTGTATAGTTAAACCTTTCCTGACAGAAATTTTGCATTTGTGATCCTTTAGCATGACCTGTCCTTAGTATTGATTCATAAGTTAGAGGTTAACCTCATTCTTCACCTAAGCAGCCTTCAAAGAATGAGCACACATTTATGTTAAAAAATGTTCTTTATTTCCCATCAATTCATCAAGCAATTGTACGAAAGGAGTACTTGAGGTTAAACAACTTAAGTGGCAACTCAGGTTACACGCTTTCAATGGCCCAGGATTAAATTAATATGTTTTTTTTACAACCTCGGTTGAATTTGAAGGTAGCTGTGTTAAAGTAAGCTGCTTTGAAAATTTGTAATGTTATTTTAATAATTATTTAAATTATTTTAACAATTTATTAGAATATAATTTTTATGGACAAAGGTTTTATAGTAAATATATGATTGTTTTTTCATATAGGATTTTCTTAATTATATATTTTTTTATATTTATTCTTACATCTGTTGTTACAATCCTAAAGTTGAACCCTTTTAAAATGTTGTACCTTTAAATGTGTACCACTGCTTAATTAATTGATTGTATTTAATTTGGGGATGATTTTTTGGCTATTTAAATCAGCTGGTCAATGTAATATTTATTCTGATGAAGTCTTAGCTTGTAGCATGAACGCTCTCAGTCACTGTGTGTGCATTGTTCTAATTTTTCATTGTTATTATTGTTTTGTTTCGTTGTAGTATTAAACATTTAAAAGGAATTTGGTATTGAAGGTTCCACTTTAATGGTCATCTGCCTTTCTCTTTGTGTAATTGTTTAAAGGATGTAATTTAAGGCTCACATTAGGAAATTTGTTTCATAGACTCAGCAAATTTGTGCTATAAACTTATCTTATATGGTAAAGATGAAATATATTTATTGTTATTTTTTTCATTAGCTTTCTCACCTGGTTAAACTGTTTAGGTACAAGTACCTCTTTTCAGATGGTTAGGGTGCAATCAGTTGCTTCGTAACTGACCATATTCCAGAGAAGCTTTTTTAATCAAAAGCTAACTGGCACTAGATGAAGGGGGAAGCCCCACCCACCCCACACCATCACCATTACACAGGCTTTGCCCTGCTTCATCCCCTTATAAAATACAACATCTTTCAAGGTCACACAATGTCAGGGGAAGTTTGAGAATTTCACTGAAATGGTCTGATGATTAGATCTTTTAGATCAGGAGTTAATGGACCATATAAATCCTGGTCAAATGACTTGCTTTATCATACATTAGGTAAATGAAGACTATGGGAATCAAACCCTGAACTGCAGGTTGAAACTGATTAACAGCTTACAGTCTTAATCCTTTGTGCTAACCTGCTAGAGTAAACCTGATCAGAGACCAGAATGTCCGTTAACAGTATTACTGAGGTGAATGCTAGCTTTCATTAAAGCTGTGTAAGTTTCAGTATAGTCATTGTATAAGTAAATTATAATTTTCTGAGTAAAGTTTAGGTTGTTGCAGGTGTTCTAAATAACCCATTTTATTTAGTAGCCGGATGTCTCTTCTGAGTGTACCAACAGCATGAAGAGATGTATTTCATGATGGATCTGATAGACATTTTAAATAATTCAGCCAATAAGGATGCATCTCTCCACTTAAAGATTTGTAAAGTAAGTCACAATTGTTAGTAGCTTTCTTCCTGTTAAAGTTTAACATATTACTAAGTGCAGTTTCCAGGTATTTAAATTATTTATTTATCCCACTGATAATTAAACTACTGATGTTATAACATGATAAAATGTTCAGAGTTTCCAAAATACATTACTGAGCATTTGTTGAAATGTATGAAAAAGCTCTTTCCAGAAATCCATAAAATGTTTTCAGTTACATGTTTTAAATGGTCAAAATCACATTACAGGGCAGTACTATTATTTTGCGGCTCTTAATCTATTTGATGATCCAGGTGGAACTGTCATAAAATATGTGGGAAGTACAAAATTAAACATAACAGGGTACAACGAAGAGCGCTATGGAATGCTACTCAAAGATTGTGTCTAGGCTGGAACTACACCAGAAATACATGCATTTTCTTTTTGTCAATAAGCCAGTTCTTTTTTCAGGCAACCAGAAAAGGCTTTACACTGTGCTTGACCAAGCTGTTAATAATACCCGAAAAGACAGAGGCAGAGAATGAGACAAGCAGAGAGTCAAATGCCTTAGCTAAGCCAAGACAGATGATAAATGAATGCTGCTTTCCACTGGTGCAGTAAGCCAAGGCAGATGATAAATGAATGCTGCTCTCTACTGCTATACTGAAGTTGTAAAAGTTTGATTAAGCTTGATTTTCCTGTCTTGAATGCATGTTAGTTCATTTGTCATACAGGGGAGAAACAATGTTAGTAAAAAGAGGTAATTTAATGCAACAGTCAAAACATTTCCCAATCAGATTAGTGAGGCTGAGTGGATAACAGTTACTAATAAGTTCTGGTTACCCACTTTAACAACGAATGACCTTGCCTTCTTCCTTACTCTTTATTTCTACAAATATTTAAGGCTTTTAATATTAAGATGGAAATGGACCCCATTCTGAAGTCAGGATATAACTAGGCACATAAAAATTGAGAGGTTAAGCAATGATGGCAGAGAGGAAACAAGGTCTGATGAAGTGGTTTTATCCATGAAAGTGCTTACCTATATTTTATGAATAAACTAGTTCTCTGCCATCATTTACTTGTTTCATTTTTACATATTTTATGTTACTGATCAGCACCCCAGAAATTGTGTTAATACCTATTCTACATGTAGTTTTAACATTGGACACAACGTTACAGATCATGTACTTGTCCATATCAGGTAAAGTATATCACTACCTGTCAAAAATTCAGGAAAAGCCTTAAGTAATCATAGAAAATTTGAAGCAAATTATTTATTTATATTTTCTATTTTATTTATTTAGATTTATTAACCAAGGTATACCACTGATCCAAATGGTCCTATTTGAGGCTCAGCACAATTGTTGCATGCATCACATAATAGTTTGGCATTATATATGTAATAAATGCTTAGCTAGATAGAATTTTGTAAATAAGTCTATGTCATTTGTAAATATTAATATAATCCACAGGCTTATTTTACAAATGTAAAGAGAACTATATGTTATGATTATATGTTGTACTGAGCTTCAAAAATGTAACCACAGTGCACCCTGCTGGAAGAAAGCTGTTAAGTATAGCATTTTATATCTGTGTTTGATCTCAAGCTCGGAAACAGGATGTCTGGGCTAAAAATTTCTTTCTATTGTTTTAAGACAAAGAAATTTACTAGGTTTTACATGTAAAGTGTCTTTTATTGCTGTGACTTCCTGGCAGCTGTGGAAATGTTAAATTTTAAGTTCTGTGAGCCTGGGAAACCTCAGCAGAGGTGTCAAGAATGATGTAATTTGAAATGACTCAGAAGTACTGTGTAGTATCAATTTAAGGGCTATCTCAGAAAGAAAGTGGAGCATTTTGTATCTTGTCTTGGATCTAGTAAGAACATCCACTCACCAGTACTTGCTTGCTCTGTATGTAAGTAGTATTTAGAACAATTATTTCTCTTAGGGATAGATAGGAATATAGCCAGGTTAGTCTAGCTGTTTTTTATATTTATGTCAGACTATCCTACAATATTGTTTTAAAGTATTTCCTGTGATTTCTGAACTCTGTAATGTCATTGTGTTGATGTAGTAAGTGTTGTCTTGTGTTTTTATTATTTATTATTAAATATTTGTAAACCTTTCAACTGTGGCTGCTTTGTGTAGAGATATTTTAAGCTCTGGAGTACTTGCATCTATTTGGTGATACTGTACAAAGCCACTCCAATAGCCTTGCTGTTCGTCACACTTACTAATTGGATAATAATAACATTACACAGTGAAAGTGGTCACCCTTTGGGAAGGGGCTTATAGTAGCTGATAGTAGTGTTTGGTGGCAATCAGTACTACCTTATAGTCTGGGAAGAAAGGGGGCATAGCTGCAGAACCTGTGCTAGACATCCCCAGGAGAGTCTGTGTGTTTGTATATACATCAAATCTTAAAGTGTGTGCATGTCACCTACTTGGGCAGGGACACAAAGCACTGGTTGGACAGTGAGGGTGCTGGAGGTTTTAGTTTGACTACTAGGCTGAGATCTGGACCCTATAGCTGTGCCAGTGGGGAGTCTTACTTGGGATCTGGAGAGAAAGGGAGAAACCATCCCCAGACTGACTATGATCTCTGTGTGCTCTTAAGGGAAATTGTACTTTACTGTGTGTGGTACTTGTTATCCTCCCAATGTGTATGCCCCTCACTGGTGCTAGTGGTGAGGATTGAGGATCCTTGATTACTGGGCCAGTGCATGGGTGTCACAACTTATATAAAATACATTGCTGAAGCAAGTACAAACAGTTATACAAAAGGAATACATTTAGTAGCACTGTTAAAAATCAGTGAAAGCAAAGAGCAAATTTAACAGATGTGTGATCTTTGAAATAAGTAATAACCTTCAACTATTTTTTAGGATATTTGAAAGATGTATATCAGAAATGTAATAATATTTCTTCAGATATTCATTTGGAAGGGTAATTAGGATATGCAGTGTCATCATATTGGTGTAATGATCTTTACTAGATAGATGACAGTTCTAGATGGTTGACAGCAGTGCAGAAAGATGGGGGGTTAATGGCTATAGGTAGAAACAAGGTGTAGGGAGGGTCTAATTTATACTAGAAGACATTTAGGAGGGATTTTAGAGAGGTGAGACCAGAATCCTAGAGAATGAGGTTGTTATCATATTTGTTAGTAGTACTTCATAAGTATAGTAGCATTAGTTGTTGGGGGTACGTAATGGTTATTGAAGTTTTTAAAATTGTGCTGTATGTTACTTAGAATGTTTATGTTATCTCATTGATTGCAAAACAGTGACATTCAATAGTTTTTTTTTCAGAATTTAGTCCACAGAGTTGCATATCTGATGAACAATGAGACAGAATTCCAGATTTTGAGACCTAAAACTGAGTTGCTTTAGTTACTGCATTGTTAGCTCATGTGTGATGTGTGGAATGAGTGAACATTTTTAGGTTGTGATCTTAGACTGTAAACACTTTGTCTTTTGCATCTGCCACAGAAATAAGAAAAGTAATTTTGGTTAAGTAGCTTAAATAAAAGGGATCCTAACAGAAGACTGTCTATTTGCTGCACAGGGAGCCAATTAACTTTCTTAAGAATGGAACAGTGGTAGTCTATTTTTGTTACTTGGCCTGGGATAATGAATTAGCAGATCTTGCTGTAGATTGTTTGATGTGCAGTAAGGTTCTTTCAAGAGGGATAGGCTACTCTTTGAAGGCTATACTCAAGCTGTACCATTAGAATTCATTTATGTGGAGCTTCTCTGCTTCCAAGGAACAAGAAGAGGGACATTTTCCATTCCCAAAAGAGAATAATTTGTATTCTGGATCCAGTTTTATTAATGTGCTGTTTGAAGTTAAGATTTGCGGTCTAACTATAGTCCTCCATATTTAAAGGAGGTTCAAATTAAATGTTTAATTATTTTGTAACCATTATAGTCATCAAATTATTCACGCAGAAAAAGTAACTGAATTATAACATTTTTATCACCACTGACAAATAATTTTATTTATTCAACCTTTTGACGTATAAGGTGTGAACTTTGGTGACATTCTTCAGCAAAATTTTATTATGGGTAGATAACAGACATTTATATACTTTATATACTTCTTAGCAATATATTTTCATAGAAAAACTTCTTCAACCTGCTGTTCCACCAAAGCTATCTTCTCTGTTGAAATATATCCATAAAAAGCCAATGAATTCCTAGAATGTACCCCTGGATCAGAGAATCACATACAACACATTCTAGTTCTGTTAAGGTTAGCTGTTTTTACAAAAAAAATCTGTTAACTGAATGTATTCAATACTGTAATAGTCAGATTTGCTAAACTATCTGTCTCAAGAATAGAAGTACTGCCTCAGAATGTTAGGGGGAAAAAGAGAGACAGCATTATGATCAGATATATTTAGGAGACACCAGACTGTGGCTTCAACTTGCAAATTATTATTGTTGGATCTAACGAAGTCCAAAATATTTATTTATTTTGTTGGAAAGTTGGTGAGGTGGTCCACAAACCATTTTCACTCATAAACTGAGCCATATAGGGAGTCACAACTTTATTAGAACATTGAATTGCAGGTATTAGTTGCTATACATTGCATTGCTTGATAGCACATTATATTACAGTAATAATGTAATATAATAGTACATCTAAATCAGCATGCAGTAAAGAGTTCATTTGTACAAATATACATATAATTGTTCATTTTCACGTAAGCAGACCTGCAAGTTTAGGTATGTGCTATTCTATGTTAATCATGCATTAAAGGAAGTTATCTATAAATAAATGATCCATTGTTCTTCAGTTTCAGACATGTAAATGTGCAAGTTTTTATATATTCTGCTCTGTATTAGGTTATCAGCCGGTATGTCAGAAGAGGAACACATACTTGTATGAAAATTTATGTGTTTTTTGATATTTTGTTGTAATGAGTTCTAAACATCAGGTGTATGTTTTGGAAAAGCCTTTTCTCTTATAAACTTTGTAGAGTACAGTCTCACAAGTGATATGGCATTGTCTAAGGATGTACAAGAAAAAAACATCAAGTCAAGTCCTTCAAATAGGAATTTTAAGTGCTTTATTTCTATCTTCTTTCGGCTTTTCCCGGTTAGGGGTCAGCACAGTGGATTACCTGTCCACTCATGATTGGCAGTGGAGTTTTACAGTGTCAAGTTGCTAGCCCAGGACCAACCTTCCACAGAAGGCACACGTGCTAACTCCTATGGCCAATTTAGAGTGTCCAATCCACCTACAGCATGTATTTGGGATGTGGGAGGAAACTGGAGCACCTGGAGGAAACCCATACAACCACAAGGAGGACATGCAGATTCCACAGAGAAGGCACCCCAGCCGAGAATCGAACCAGAGAACCTCTTGCTGTGAGGTGACAATGCTAACTGCTGCACCATTGTGGCTGCCCTAAGTGCTATCTTTCTATAAAACAGTGAAACAGAACTAGATCAGAAATTTGTGTAGCTTACAAGTGCCAATTCCTTAAATAAACACTTAACTCTCATGTGACATATAATATCCAATCAAAAATCATTGCTTTGATAATTTAATGAAATCATACATATTTAGTTACCCTTGTAACATTGTAACATCAAAAATAAAAAAAGACAGTAAATTAATATCATAATTTTGGTGCATTGAGTTTTAAAATACTGTTAATAGACACCTGGTTATTGATTCCAGTTAGGTCTTTTCCATGAGTTACAGTGGTGCTTTCAGGGGCCATCTAAAGATATGATCCTCATTATCTTATTTGCTGCCACCTGGAGGTTGTAGTTGTTCTGTTCATTTAGTGCATATGATAGTAAGCATTACTCAGTTTGTGACACTGTGTTGTAACACCTTTTCTTGCTTCATAGAGTAATAAGTTGGTGTACTTGTATGCAAGTCTTTTCGTTGAGGCTTCATTTGTGATGTTTTGCATTTGTAGCTGAATGTAAGACTGTGGTCAAAGAAGAACTATAGGGATTGTTTCTGTGTCACAGCTGGTAAAGGTGTTCAAAGCTGATTAAGGGATGGTTCATTTTGATTTTTTGATCAGTACGCAATTTATATATATATATATATGGATCACCTTCAGATGCCCGAAATCGCATTTCACTGACACGGAATCTGACGGGTCGAAAACACCGACAACGCAGATGACCGACAAGGTGAGAACCCGACGGACTCGGTAAGTGTGCGATAGAGTGAGGGATTTAGTGTTAGGGAGCGGACAGGTAAGTGTGCGATAGTGAGGGACTGTGGGTTTAGGGTTAGGGTGCAGGTAGGGTGTGTGTGCGATAGTGAGGGACTGTGGGTTTAGGGGTGGGTTAAGTGAGTTAGGGTTAGGGTGCAGGTAGGGTGAGTGTGCGGTAGTGTCGGATCTTGGGGGTTAGGGGTGGGTAAGTGAGTTAGGGTTAGGGTGCAGGTAGGGTGAGTGTGCGGTAGTGTCGGACCTTGGGGTTAGGGGTGGGTAAGTGAGTTAGGGTTAGGGTGCAGGTAGGGTAATTGTGCGGTAGTGTCGGACCTTAGAGTTAGGGTTTGGGTTAGGGCTAGTGGATAGGTTATGTAGTGTACTGTGTTGTTTACGTGTAGTGTGTTGGTGTAATGGTATTCAGTGTTTTGCGTTGTCGGTATTTTTTGTTGTCGGTCTTTTGGTGTCGGTGATTTGTGTTTCGGCGGTTTGGATTTTCGGGCATCTGAAGGTGATCCATATATATATATATATATATATATATATATATATATATATATATATTACAGTTAATTATTAAATCCATTTTGGCTAACTAGAATTGAAATTCTATGTTAGGTTATGTTGTAGTTTGCAAAGAGTGTAGGCATAGCAGAGTACAATGATATCGTAAGTATTAAGCAGGGAATGTGGAAAATATATATTTTATATTCAAACCTCATGGTGTTACCCCCACCAGCAAACTGTCATGTAAAAATGTATACAACCTATAAACTGCTGCCTGTTTACTTTTGTGAAATGGAGACAATTATTTATAAACATAAAAAGTTATGTTAGAGGTGCATTTCTGTCATATAACTATGTTTTCTTACAGATCTGTGCTTCGGGCATTAGCTTAGATTGTTTTAAATGTTCTGAGCTTTTTTGAATCATAAATGTTCTAAGAGGTGCTCACAAAAAATACTTATTAGAGTACATTGAGTATGCCTAGCTATTCCCTTTAGATATGGTGTACAGTTTAGATCTAGAAAGTTGAATGCTAACTTATTGATGAACATTGAGAAAAACAGCTAAGACTGAGCCTTCTGGTGCTCTGGCTGAGAAAACAACATTTTCTGAAATATTTGCTCCATGCTTAACTGTCAACATTTGCAGCAGTGACACTGATAACAATAAGTAGTTAGTAACTTGAGTATGAGGCTATGGTTGACAGATTTAAATGTCCACTTTAGGAAAGGGCTATTATTAATTTTCCTTTTTTCATTGCCTCATAAATATATCTAGTTACTGTAACAAAGGGTTGTTTGGATATTATATATGTTCTGGAAGCCATGCTGTTTTTATACAAGTCATATTGTAAAGTGTAATTTATTAACTGATTGTAGAGTAGCTTTTCCTTTATTTTATCTGAATGGCATGATATGGTTATTAGTCTAATGTCTGATGCCAAGGAATATTTCTAGTTTGAAAAGTTATGACAACTGTAGCATACTCTCAGGTGTAAAGAATAATGTGGCAAGGATTAGCTTATAAGCATGTTGCAGTGATTTGTTTATGTATCATGCTGACATCTGAATGCATTTAAGGTAAAGTGGTGAAAATTTAACTGATTTATGAATGTTAATATTTTGCAGTGCTTCGATGCGGTGGTGGTGTTGCGGTAGCGTTGTCGCCTCACAGTAAGACGCTGTCCGATTCGATTCTCAGCTAGAGCGTCTTCTGCGTGGAGACATGCGTGAATGGGCATACCTTCGTTGAAGGTTGTGCATCAGGCCTGGCAAGCCGGTACGTAAAAATCAACTGCCAATCATTAGCGGACCAGAGCTCCGCTGTGGCGACCCCTAACCGGGAAAAGCCAAAAGACACAAACAAACAAATATTTTGCAGTGCTTCAGCACCTGTTTGGAGGTAATTGCTTTAATGCAGAAGGGAGGGAGTTCACATATTTAAAACATAGTCAGATACGGTAATGTGTGATTGTGCATTATGAGGATTTGTGGGCTTAGCTGCTATAAAAGTAAGGGTTTTTATACTGTTATGTTGGTGATAGGCTTTTAATGTCCTGCAGAATTGTTTATGTGCACCGATGGAAGAAAGTTGCTCGTTTCTTTTATATAAGGACTTTGCTGCATTGTAGCAATGCATGTCTGTTGTTGGATCTTTTACATGCTGAATAAAATCAACAGCATGTTAGTGAAGGGTTGCTAATAGAAGGATGCATGTAATGTGTTCCAGTCAGACCTATCCCAGGCAGCTGAAATCATTCATAATAGTGATCTCTCCTTGAAGGGCACTAGCTACAAAAACATTTAGGATAGACACTGGAGGCATTATGCCTGATACACAAAACTATCCCAGGCTCCCTTAATACCATAATGCTTTGTCTGAATGGAAAAAAAAAAAAATTTTGCCTGTCTTAAAAGTGTATGGTCACACACATAATTGCTGAATATGCTTTAAGGGAGATTAATTCTAGTTTTATATTTATTTTAGTTATTCTCTAAATCATTAATTATGCTTTATAAGATCTTCCTCCTCCATGTAAATGCAAGTATGTTGCAACTTCTGTTTTGCAGTGCAAAGTTTTACCTATCATTCTATATTTTGTCTTCTTGTTGTGTCTTTCAGCTTTTCCCGGTTAGGGGTCGCCACAGCGGAACTCTGGTCTGCTAATGATTGGTAGTTGATTTTTACATGCCGAGTTACCATCCCTGACACACAACCTTCAATGAAGGTATGCCCATTCACACATGTCTCCACGCAGAAGACGCTCTAGCTGAGAATCGAACCGGACAGTGTCTTATTGTAAGGCAACAACGCTACTGCAGCACCACCACTGCTCAAATAAATACTGACTAATTCCTACCTTAAATACATCCTCTTACTCTAACCTTTCAAACCTCATCTATTTCTCACATTTCAACAACATAAGAGAATTTACCAGAGCAACATCTCTCAGAGACAATACTTCCTTCCTACCTTCTACCAACTACCAACATCAAGAGAATTCTCTTCCACATAATACTCTAACCCCATAAAGAGCAATCCCCCAACTCTGGTAATTTAACTTTTGCCATCATAAATATTAGAAGCATAAGAGGTAAAACTACTGAACTACATGCTTGTATTACTCAACACAAGCCTAACATTCTCACTGCAACTGAAAATTGGCTTAAACCCAGCATAAACAACTCCAAGATTACATCTCCTGGCTATAATATAATCTGTAGTGACCGTATAAAGTAGAAAGGCAGCGCAGTGCTTTAATATTTCCAAACAACTACCACATTTCCTCCTACAACACACCAGTATCAAAATTCAGTTCAACAGAGCTTCTTATTACTTTCCCGAAAAAAAACAATTTTGTATTGTTGTCCTCTACTTCCCTCCTGCCTCACACATTATAGCAAGACATCAAATTCCTTATTAGACTGGTTCCTATAGCAGATTCACCACCACAAGTACAATGTCAGACTCTCTCAGCGATCGTCTCTCAATCTAGACAACCAGACATCTCACCCATCCACTTAAACCAGCATGCTTCTAAAAGAATATACAAACTGTGCAAGTTTAAGCCAGAAATATTCATTACTACCTTATCATCTATTAACTGCAACATCCTAAAAATCCTCCCCTCAGATAATGCTGTAAATTAATTCAGTACAACTTTCCTAAATAGCCTTGCACCTCCTAGAAGGAAAAGACTAAAAACAAATGATGCAAGCTGGCTGTCAAAAAAGAGTAGAATACTAATGCAGGAGTACAGAGAAATAGCATGGAAAGAAGTGCAAAACTATAAAACACCACAATATCTCAAAAACATCAGAATGTTCTGCAATCCTAATAAAAAAGCAAATAAATGAAGACAAAAAACTATCCTATAACAACTTTCAGAACAATACTAAACAGAACTCTAAAGAATTCTGGTCATCCATTAAAGAAATCTTACACCCCCACCAAAAATTCATCCATAACCCCTCTCCCAATAACTTACTACTGAAAATTGCAATAGAATGCAACTGTTATTTCACAGATAGAGTAGTGTCCCTAACCAAGGATCCCCCACCATCCATTCCCATCCCTGCTAAATAGCCACATATCACCACATCCATTTTCATTTTAAAAGCTGTGGCCACATCCTATATAAAACTACCCTTAAACAAACTCAAACCATGCTCTCCTTCAGCTGATGACCTTCCAATTGTGTACCTTAAAATAGCAGTCAATAGTATTGTCTATAAACAGATCAGTCTAGGAATCCTACAGTCCATCCCTCTGGAAAAAAATCACAGATTATCCATTTACAAAAAGGAGTAAATTCAGCAGACATTAATAACTTTAGACATATAGCAATCTTATCTTCCCTCTCCAAAATACTTGAAAAATGTATTCAGAAACAATTGCTAAGCTATTTACTTCAGGGAGAACTCATGTTTCCCATACAACATGACTTCTGTCTCTCCCATTGTAATAAAACTACACTTCTAACCTTTATAGATAGTCAATAAAGCTAGAAATAATGGCAAACTAATCTCCTCCCTATTTCTACACTTGCCTTCGACATAGTTTGCCATGGCAAACTATTACTTCAAATGGCCTCACTAGGGTCTATCTCAGCCCTCTCTTCTGTGGTTCAAAAGCTATTTGTCCAATAGGTATTAAGTCAATAAAATGGCAGTCCACTCACTGTCCAAACCTCCCAGTCACCACGAGTGTACCACAAGGCTTTATATTTGGTCCATTCCTCTTCAATATTCTCACCAACACCCTTCACACATTGATACAACAGGCCTTCCTAATACATTACACAGATGACTCCACATTCATATGTACATCAGACAACCTGGCACATCTCCAAAAATTATTTAGGAAGCTTTAACAGCTGCTGAAACATGGCTTTGTAACTCATAAGTCATGCTCAACCTATAAAAAAACCCAAACAACTTGTTTTATTCCTCAAATCGTTCTCTCATGAAAAAAACAAAATTTAAAATCCTCTCTCTTAATAATATAATTATTGACCTCACTTCTCATAGCAAATTATTTGGGATGATTTGACCTGCATATACGAAACTGCATTAAAGTCACCAAAAACTAGGGCTGCTTTAGAGAACCAAAAACTTTCTCACTAATGCAACTAAAACTACACTTGCCACTGTATATCTCCTCCACTGACTACTTTATTGCGCACCCATCCTTATTAATCTCCAGGCATCACAAAAGCCAAAACTTGAGCAATGCTATAATAAAATAGCTAAATTTTCAGTATATACTGCGGAGGTGGCGCTGCGGTAGCATTGTCGCCTCACAATTAGATGTTGCCCATTCGATTCTCAGCTAAAGCGTCTTCTGTGTGGTGACATGCGTGAATGGGCGTTCCTTCATTGAAGGTTGTACATTAGGTCCGGCAAGCCAGCACATAAAACTCTACTGCCAATCATTAGTGGACCGGAGTTCCGCTTTGGCGACCCCTAACCGGGAAAAGCCGAAAGACACAAAACTCTTTCAGAACCCCTCTGTATGGCACTAGAAAGCCTAAATTGGTTAGAACTACACCATCAACTAACATATACACAGCTTCTTACCACCTATAGAATTATCCAGCATCCATCTGTTTGTCCAGCACTAAATACCATTCTATATGTGTGTTCCCAAATCATCATTACGATCCATTGACCAAAAACACCTTTCTGTCCACAAACCTATCAAATCTGTTGGACATGGTCTGTGCACATATATTGTTGCTAAGGCCTAGAACTCCTTACCTGTATCCATCAGGTCAATACCCTCCCTCCAGTCCTTCAAAACTATTCTGAAAGACTTCCTAGCCAAAATCTGGCTCTGCGCTTGTTCAACCCCAGGATAAACTATATCCCTAAATGTGAACTAGTACTTATTCATACCTTGCAACTCCTTACCCTCCCTTCTTCACTCACTCTCTTACTTAAATCAATTTCTCTTCCCTGACTCCTTTTCTAAATATGCCATAACCCTGTTTTTTTCTCTCACTTCTATTGCAATTGCTATTCATATTACACCAACTTACCTTTAATTTCTCTATAAACTGGCTAAAATTTCTGTAAGTATTAATTCATTGTCATGTAAGTTGTAGCTATTCATAACAAATGTTTTCACATTATGCCTAATATGCTATAATTATTTAAATTGTACATGTTTTTGTACTATTTTTGGAGACTGTTAAATTATTGTTCCTAAAATATTTTTGTAATACTTTTGAACTTTTTTCCCTGGGATTCTGCCGAAAATGAGCACCTACCCAGTTGGTCTTAGCCAGTAATCAAATGTCAATAAATAAAAATAAATAAATAATTCTCTAGGACTGTGTGCTATATGAACACAAGTATAACACCTCGTTGAGGATTGGACAAACACTCATGTATTCTGTGCACTATGCCAGAAACAGAACAAGTACAGATATGCAAAAAACATCAACATCATCAGTCTTCATTGCTTGGTAATTTACTTGCTAAATAAGTCCACTATCTAAAGCACATTACTTTTTTTCTCGCTTATCTTTCACACCAAGTTGGTGTGCTCTAATGTCACTGACACAGGAGATGGACCCACTATGATGGAATGCTTTTCAAGGATAATATGCATAACAAAAAAAAAGAAAAAGAAAAAAATGGGAAGATAAAAAATGATTGCTTTTAACTAGGATTATGGAGGCACAATTCTCTTTATTGAGATTTTGGCATTTCTAGCACACCTTGGAGCCTTTCCCTCAGAACCTCTGGTACATTATGTTTGTACTTTTGTGGGTTAGTGGCCTGCTTTGTCATTGCCAACTAGCTCTCGGCGATGGTACGACACTAGCCTTGCCTTACTCTGTGAGCAGCTAAGGTCCAAATGGATCAGAGCCTCTGAAATGTGTTAATGCTATTAAAAGAATATTACAGTTTACAAATGTCCATAAATTGTTTATTTATATCCTTTGTCATTTTAAAGATCCTTTGGTATGTTGCAGTACTGTAACAGTTTTATATACTTTGGCCTACATCAGTCTGGAGCTGGAACTGGAATTCCACATGGGAATTCATTAAGCTCAGATTCTGAGCTGTCTATAGGAGCCTCTTGCTCAGAATGGCCAAAAAACAGTTATCAGCAACACAACAGGCCTCCCTAATACTGCATTCAGATGCTTCATCCTACATTTGTGTGCTCAGCTTGGGTTTCTGTGCATTTAAATTGCCCCATGACCCATACCCGAGTCTTGACAAGCTGGGTCTATATCAGGATATCAACATTTCAAAATGTCGAAGTACATTTATTCGACACAAAAATGTCGAATGGCCAAAACACAGATTTCTTTCCAAGGGAAAGAAATTGGAAGGCCAACAGACAACACAACATAAAAACTAACATATTTAAGTCGGGGGCTTCACCCCCCCCAACTAAATATTCTAACACCAAGACCACGCTATAGTTGGGGGGAAAGTGCAGGTTTGACAGAACGGCCAACCAATTTCTTTCCCTTGGAAAGAAATCGATGTTTTGACCGTTCAACAAACTCAGCGTTCAACATTTTCATGTTGAATAAAGGTGCTTTGACATTTTGAAATGTTGATAATCTGATATAGACCTGTCCAGCCACCCTGACTATTCCTGTAGGATAAATCTCTGAGAAATAAACACTCAGCCACTCCTCTGTATTTTATTGCCAACCTACCTATAAATTGTGGGTAATCATGCTAGTAAAATCATCCATGAACCACCCTAGTATTCTTATAGCCATCTTGGCTATGCCTGCAGGGATAAATTATAATGAGAAATAGCATCTAGTCACCCTTCTGTACTTCCCTATCAATCCTGGCTATTCTTTGGGTCAAATGTATAAGTAAAGTGCTCTATGAACCAGCCTTGGTTATGCTTGTAGGGATAGCTATATGAAGAAAGTCAAACAATTGGCTTGCCCCCCCCCCCCTTTGCTGGCATTATCATTACCATGTACTTTCACATTCTTTGTACTATATTTTAGTTATCAAAGCCTATGGTGAATAGCTTATAAATGCCTTGCCCTCATTGTCCTATTCAGATACAGGACATCATTATTCTTTTGGGAAAACTTGGCTAGGTTTAGAAAGGCCCCCTGGGTTGTTAGTCTAGTAACAGTCTTTGAATATATCTACAAACATTTCTGGTGAGACTCCTGTGTTAATAAACTGTTCAATGAAAGAAGAAAAATGATGAAAACTTGAAATAAATCCTTACCGTCTCATTTTAAGACCTCATTGAAACATGCCAGCAAAGAACTTGAGTACTGTTAGAAAATGTACAGCAGTGTATGAGCTTTATATTGCTACAGATACCAAAGGAAACTACAACTCTTTCTTCATTTATGCCAAGAAATTAAGGAATAATATCCAAGTATACACTGAGCTCACCTATAAAGATATCACATATTCCTATCTCAACAATGCAGCCAATATATTAGCAGGCAATTCAAAATGGCTCCTAGCATTAGTGTGTGGGCTTTCCAAACCCAGTGGAGGTGATCATGCTCCCCTGGGACCAACAAATGAAACTAATGAAGGAAAAGCAAACTTTGGTGGTAGATCCTTTCAAATTCTTGATCAGTGTGAAGTGAAATTGGTATAAACTGACCCTTTTCCAAAAGATTCTATCTAAAAGGTTAAAGTAAAAATGAGTGACAATCCGAGTGCTTCTTAAAGTTGTCTGGTTAATTGAGTAGTGCTAACTTTACATCACCTACCCATATTATTTTCCCAACGTCTCTGAAAGTTTAGTATCCCCTGAAATCACCTTGGAACAAGTCTTAAAATCCCTGTCAAAGACTAAAAGCAATATTTCCATGGAACCAGACAACTTTCCAGGCTGCATTACATAAGAAGCAAGCATTTACCATCTGAAGTTCTTCTTAACTTTTACAGCCTTGGCCAATCCATAGGTTTGTGCCTGATGCCTGAAGAACAGCCACTGTGACTCTGCTACACAAAGATGGTCTCTCTATAGATCCAGGCAACTACTGGCCCATCAGCCTCACCAGCATTATATGCAAAGCTATGGAATCTATCAAAGCAGAACTCATTTATGCAGATAAAAGCAACTTAACTGCTCTAGATTCAAAATGGATTGGTTTAATGAAATGCAAGTTCTGTCTCCTGAACCTGGTAAGCTTCTTTGAAAAGGTTATTGAAACTGGGGAGAATGGCCACTTAGTGCACACTGCTTATCTCAATGTGGCCAATGCATTTGATATGATGGCATTATTAAAAAAAAAAAAAGAAATACTTAATGTGCAACCCTATGTTACCTGCTGGACTGGAAATTGGATATTTGACAGATCCCACATTGTGAAATCTGCTGGTCCATATTTGAATGTAAATTTGTTGCTAGTGGGGTGCCACAGACATCAGTCCTGTGCTCTCTCCTTTTTGCCATTTATTCTGCAGACATCCAGTCCAAAATCCCAAAAGTATGGCTTGACAAAATGTTTGCTGATGACTGCAAGCTGGGCACTGTTGTCTGCTCACCAACTGATATTAAACAGTGCCAGCAAAGGCTGGAATAGACCCATATGTAGTGTACTGAAAACTTTCTCAAGTTAAATGCAAGAAAGTGCAGCATAGTAGCATTTCATAAAAAAACAAACAAACAAACAAAAAAACTGTTCCCACCTCATTTGTTTTAAATGGTCCTCATCTTTAGACAGACACGGTCCCACCTGAGCATTATGTGGACAATTCTCTCTGTCATTTGATCATTCTGTTTCCACCATAGTCAGAAAAACCTATCTGGCTCAGTCAATTTCCAAGGGAATATTTTCAACAGCCAAAGAAGTCAACGTGCTGCTGTACTCTGTCACGTTATCAGATCCATCATGGAATTCAGTGCCCCCTTTGGTATGTATAAGTTGAAGCATTTTGCTTAACTAGAAAGGCCCCAAAGATACCTTACCAAGAAAATCAAAGGCGTCAGGTCTTTCAGCTATCCTTACAGATTAGCACAACTCTCACTATACTAAGTAGCGTACAAGCTGCTCAGAGGTGACCTATGTCTTGGTTTTTGAGCCATAAATTACTTTATCCTATCTGACATTCTCTTTCTTTGCAAAATCAGTGGCTGTACAAATACCCACACTATGACCTAAATCTACACCAATAAATAAACAGTACAGGCCAAACAGAGTACTATTTTGACTACCTTTAAGGTTAGTCTTGATGACTAAGTGTAGACAATACATTTACATCAGGATTGCCAAATACAGCCCTGCTCAGTTTGGGAGGTAAGCACTGTTAAGTGCTTGCAAAGGGAGGCACAAACTTTTAAGTGTGTTGTATGGTCCTTGTGATCATTAGACTAGTATTAGCCTAGTACTGTTCATATGTCAGATTCAGTAATACTAATATAATTAGCATTGCAGCACTGTAAAAAAGAAGAAAAATAAATACAATAATATGTCATAATAGATTGGCTTTAAGAGCTTAGGGAACTTTGATTTAACATATGGGCTATATGAAAACAACTTTAAAAATTTGTAGTATCAATGAAATTACTGTTCCCTAAAAAAATCATCTATGACTGGGAAGGTACTTTACAATACAAGGCATGAATGAGGTACATGGTTTCAGTAGACACCACACATGTAAGCATGACGGATCATTTACATATCTAAGTGGACTTTGATTTATGTATTTAGCTGATTAATAATATTGCTTATAATAATTTTATATACAATGTATTTACTGTGAAGTTTATCTTTTCAAAGGCACAACAGACATCAGCAGAGAAGAGTGTACAGGACAGATCATTAGGTGAAAGGCATTTCAGCTGTGTCTGCATAAGAAGAAATAAGCTCAGTGGCATGCTTTCTGTTTTAGTACTGCCCACTGCTGTATCTAGCTCAGAATGAGTGCATGCGGCAGGAATAGAACAATAGCTTCTATCTATAGTTCAGCACAGGTTTTGCAGATTATGTTTCATCTTTTTGTTATTAATTGCCAGTATGTACATATGACCCTGACATAATACGTGATACATCAGGAGAACAATGCAGCTACTGTTACAGGGACACAGACAAAATGATCTTGTTTGCAATGGTTTAAACTGATAATAAATGAAACTGCTGTTTCTTATTAATGACCATTTTAGATTATATTGTAAACAGTAATGATAAGAAAGACAGCCTTTCTTAAAAAATAAAAGATTAAGGAGAAAAGAATGTAAAAAGTGCAAATATTAAAATTTCACTCATAATACAAGACAGACTAGCTTTGAGATCGTAGTACTGTTATCCAGACACTAAACTAAACTAATCTGCTTTTATTAACATTCAGTACAGAGTTTATTCAGTATGCATTCACATTCTCCCTCTCAGTGTTGCTTTCTTCATTTCAGGTCATCATCATCATCATCAGCTCCCCTTTCCCCCATTTTTCTACATGGGGTTGGGGTGTCATGTTAGTTTTCATCATCTCTCTCTCTATTCTGTGCCACTCTCCAACCTTTTTTGACACTCATTCCTGACTGTCACAGGTCTTCTCTCAGACAATCCATCCACCTCTTTGCTGGACACTGGTTTCCTCTTGCCTTCTTCCTGTCTGTTCCAAAACTTCTTTCCCAAAAGGTCTTCTGCTTTTCTGCACATGTGCTCAAACTATCAAAATCTGTTTTCTTCGAACTTTTCTGCAGTTGGAGCTACTTTGGTTTCTGCCCTTTTGTCCTCATTCCTTGTTTGTCCCACAGTGTGCATCCTACCATTCATCTCAGGCACTTGACTTCCATCACCTCTAACTTCCCCAATTGCTCTGTGTTTACTGCCAGATTTCTGTACCATACCGTAGTACTGGTCACACCACCAGTCACACAAAACACCACTGTTTTGTACACTTCTTTGGCATTCTTCTGTCATACACTACCCCTGACACTCCCTATATGCCATTTAGCTGTAGCCCCTCTGATTCTAGCTTTGACCTCCTCATTCAGATTTCCCTTCTCCTCAACCACCCCTCCCAGATACTAGAAGCTGTTAACCTGTTCCACTAGTTTCCCTTCTATCTCAGTTCTCAGCTTCTTCTTATTTTCCTCATTTTCTGTCATTACAACTGAATTATCTGTGCTCAGATTCATCCTGTTCATCATTCAGATTTGCGTTCCATTCCCTTATTCTTTGCTAAAGTTTGTGGTTAGTCTGCTTATAATGCCACATCATCTGCAGATAGCTTTATTGAGCTGTACCTTCCAACCTGTTTGTTAATGTAGTCCATCACCAGTATGAAAAGCAGTATGCACAACCACTCCCATTGGGAACCCCTATATGAGATGGAACACTGTTTGTACTTGAGTCATTGGGCCCTTGTACATAACCTGCACTAATACTACTAGTGCCTCTGGGACTTCGTGCCACTGAAGGACTGCCCAAATCAGCTTTCTTGGGACATTGTTATATGCTTTCTGCAAGTCGAGGAACAGCCAGTTGGACTCTTCCCTCATCTCTAGCTTCTTTTCAATTATCTGTGTCACTGCAAACATCAGGTTAGTTGTGCTGCATCCTGATCTGAATCCAAAATGTTCATATCCCATCTTCTTTCCTCTACTTTGGATATTCATTTATCAATCACCCTCTCCAGAACTTTCATGCAGTGTTGCAGGAGATTGATACCTCTATACTGCCCACAGTTGTGAATGTCCCTTTCTTCTTGAACACTGGCACTAGTATGCTTATTCTCCAGTCATCTGGGATATGCTGTTCTCTCCATGCTGCTTTGAGTTCCTCCAGGAGCCATTTCTCCCCTATCTCACCCAACAACTTTATCATATCTGCTGTGATCTCATCTGAGCCTGCTGCTTTCCCTGACTTCATTTTCTTCAGTAGCTTTCTTGCTTCTTCTATCATGGGCTGCTGCTCTTCATTCATTGCAGTTTGTGGCAGTATAGCTTCTGCAGGGTTTTCTACATTCAGAAGCTACTGGTAATACTCCTTCCATCTGCCTTTGAGGTCCTGTAGACTGGTGAGCAGGTTGTTGCTGGCATCCTTTATGAAGGATGTTTGACTATTTTCTTTATCTTTCTGTCTTTGTCTTGCAACCTAATATACTTTCTTTGTGCGATCTACTGAGTCATTTTCCAGAAGCTGGTAGAGTGCCTCTGATGCCTTGTTCTTTGCTATTGCAACTCCTCTGTCAGCCTCCTTGTTAGCCATCCAGTTTTCTTTCCTAGCCTGTCCATCTTTTCTCTCTCCCACTTTTTCTTGCATTCCTTCTTTCTTCCAATAACTTCCTGGACTTTTGCATTCCACCACCAGCTTTCCTTATGTGCATTATTTCATTACCTGCCTTGACCACATATCTGCTCTGTAGTTCTTCCACATGCTGTTCTAAGACATTGCCATTATTCTTCAGGTTCACTTATTTCCTCTTCCTGATTAGGTGCTACTGCCCTGAGTAATTCTTTGAACTCTTGTGCTTTCTCTCCACTCAATTTCCAAGTCTTCAGCCTAGTCTCTGATGACCTTAGAGCCTTCTTTGACCACTGCTTGCAGCTGGTTGTGGCAACCAGTGGTTTATGCTGTAGGTCAACTGTTTCACTGGGGATAACTTTGCAATCACTGATTCTACCACACTGCCTTTCATTATTAGGAGGCAGTCTACCTGAGTCGTATGTTGGCCACTCTTGTATGTGATCTTGTGACTCTCTTTCTTGTTGAACCATGTATTGATCAAGCCATTTGCCAGACAGCTGTCTAGAATGACCTCTCCTTTTTTATTCCTGTTGCTCTACCCACATGGACTTTCATTCTTCATATCCTGTTCTGTCTGTCCCGATATGTGCATTCAGGTCACCCGTTATCAGCATCAATTCATGTTGTCCTGCTTTGTCTAGTAGGTCCTGTAATTGCTGTCTAAATGCAGTTTTTTTCTTGCTATCACAACCCTGCTATGGAACATAGACTGAGATGAAATACATTGCCCAATCATTGCAATAGAATCTGATTGCAATGAGTCTATTACTAATTTTGATGACATCCCCCACTGTCTTCTGATACCTGTACTTCACCATAATTCCCACACCATTTCCAGCTTGTCCTCCTCTAAAGTAGTACTCTCTGGATCCCAAGCCAAATGGCTTAGCTGCACTGCCCTTCCGTCTTATTTCCTGGATACACAGGATGTCCAAGCTTCTCACTCCATACTGCCAATGAACCTACAGTGACAGTAGCAATTCTTAGTTCATGTTTGGCAGGTTGATTGGTTTTATGACAAACTTTCACTATAAAGAGCTATCCCCAGGTAACCCAAGCTGTCAGCTGGATACCACTCGGCCAGTAGCTAATTGACCCAGGGCTACTGGACTTTATGTTGGACACACACTGGCCAATAGGTTTCATACACCCTCCCACTGTTAGCATGGGTACCTGGTATAGGTCAGTGTAGGCTTGGTCCTCAACTCACCTATCCCTGGCAAATACTCATCTTAGGGATACTGCACACCACAATACATGCCCAAAACACTTAAATGCAAACTCCATAGTATTGGTTGTTTATAGGAGGAAGGAACCCCTTATAGACACAGGGAGAATATGCAATTTGCATATAGGCATTAGCTGTAGGTCTGTATTGAACCTTGTACTTTGTGCATAGGAGGCTAAGACCTTAACCATTATGCCAATAACATCAGATCATTCACCACTAATGAATGTTTTCCTTTTATTAACATGGGAGGGCAGGATAAATATACAAAAACATTGGGGTGGGGGGGTAACAAAAAATATCACAGTCGTGGATTTCACTGCTGCTTGACCATCTAAACGATCCAACAGTTTTATTTGCTCAGTGTTTGAATACTGGGTAGGGGTAGGTAGAATGATCCAAAAGATACTTTTCAACCACAATTTAGCCCATAACATAAAGCAAAATCAGTATAATAGTAGTATTACAAATACAGCATTTGTATAAGTTATACGTAGTATAAATATAGTGATTGCATCGGTTATACTAAGTACAGAAATGGCAAGATCTTGAAGCAATCACAGTTTCAAATCAGTGAAGAACGATACATAAAAAAACCCAAATCAAGTCATTGTTTGTCATGCGATGCTCAATGCACAGCTGCACTGCTGAGGGGGGTGGGGTGAGAGGATGAAGTAGATGAGACCTGTGTAGTCATGCGATGCTCAATGCACAGCTGCACTGCTGGGGGGGGTGAGAGGATGAAGTAGATGAGACGTGCAGTCTTGTGATTCTCAATGCACAGCTGCACTGCTGAGGGGGGTGGGGTGAGAGGACGAAGTAGATGAGACATGTGCAGTCATGCGATGCTCAATGCACAGCTGCACTGCTGAGGGGGGTGGGGTGAGAGGACAAAGTAGATGAGACATGTGCAGTCATGCGATGCTCAATGCACAGCTGCACTGCTGAGGGGGGTGAGAGGACGAAGTAGATGAGACATGTGCAGTCATGCGATGCTCAATGCACAGCTGCACTGCTGAGGGGGTTGGGGTGAGAGGACGAAGTAGATGAGACAAGTGTAGTCATGTGATGCTCAATGCACAGCTGCACTGCTGAGGGGGGTGGGGTGAGAGGACGAAGCAGATGAGACAGGTGCAGTCATGCGATGCTCAATGCACAGCTGCACTGCTGAGGGGGGTGGGGTGAGAGGACGAAGTAGATGAGACAAGTGAAGTACATAAAAGATTAATGAATGTGTTGACACACATATCACTTACCTAACACATATTATATTGTAAAGCCTGCGCCAAACGATCAGACAAATGAGTGCAAACAGTATCAATAATAGTTTGCAAACTCCACTGGCACACAAATCTAGATTACTGAATGCTGTACAGACAGAGGCTGGAGTGAGGGAGGGAGCGATTAATCAAGGGATAAAGCAAATTAAAAATAAAAGTGCAGCTGGAGGAACAAGAAAGTGGGAGAATTATGGTTAAGTGGAGTAAAGTAAGGACTGGAAGATGAAGTTAGAATGAAGACGGTAATGACTTAAGCAGGTTTTGGCAATGACAGGAAAACAGTTAGTAGACAAGTTTAGGCTTGTTTTCACTTCAAGTCATTTAAAGCATTCACATTTCACCCTCTGTTTAACAAAAACAATTAGGTTCTTCTTGATAACTATTAATTGTAAAGTGTTTCCGAACTCTGCAATACAGAAGTTTACTATAAGTTGCATTAAGCTTCACAGAAAAATTAGACAGAATTAAAATGACTATTTATTTATTTATTTGACATTTGCTGACTGTGAGAGTCCAACTGAGCCAAAGCCCTTTTTCAGCAGAGGCCTGGGGAGAAAAGCTCCACTTACAAATAATTAGTTCAGTCAATACAATAGTGTAAAATTCAGACAATACAGATATAAAGCATTTTAACATATGTCTATTTATAAAATTTACATTTGTGAAGTAATACAACAGCATGTGACATGGTTTAATTATAGGAAATAATTGAGGAGTGAGTAACATCGTTGTACTACAATCCAAACAGCACCCACTCCTCCTTGTTAGTGTTCCAGGGTCTGCTGAACCTGAACTAAAATCATGACAAAGAGGAAGACAGTTACAGCACAGCAAATGACCTCCCTTCCCCTTATACCTGACCAGTTATTTGGATATGAAAAATGGCTGGAGGGGTAAACAAGGAGTCAAGATGTGTACTCCATCAGAGGACTAATGAACAAATGCTTCTGTAGTGGTGGTGGGGGGGGGGGGGTGTTGCTCAGAAATTTTTCTGCTGTGCCTGATATCCATTATGAAACTGTTTTGTCTCAGTCCTGCATCCTGCAGCCAGATGTGAGTACTTGCCCTTGAGCTGAGCAAAATTTCAACTTGAGGATAAGCTAATGGTCTTAAGGGCCATTTTCTTTGACTTCATGATGGCTTACATTACAGAACAAAAATCCTGATTAAAATGCTTTGTATTCTGATCTAATACATATGCAGATTGTTCAGTGGCTTAACATGTTTCGCACTCGCCCTTGATGCTGGAAGATCAGCAAGTTGTACGTTAGAGTCTCCTATCAACTGCTTATGATCATTTTCTAATATTGATACTGCAGTGTAGCATTAGGGTAATGCTGCACTCCTGAGTGTGATTCTTTTTTTTGAGGAGACCCTAAAGTAAGGTCCTATCTGTCTGACTTGGTGATTGCTTATGTGGATGTAACAGATCTCCCTCCACTTACTGGAAAGAGTAGGGGAATATCTCTGGTACCCTGATCAAATTTCTTCTTGTCAGTATGAATACCACTTGAGTCTTTTCTGAAAATGGACCATAGGCCTAATAGGACAAATAAACAAATAAAATTAATACATAAATCTTAAGGAGATATGTCCACAGAGGAGGATGTATTTAAATATGTATGTGCTTTTATATTACTTACTTATTGATCAGTAGTTAAACCCTACAAGGATCTATGCTAGCCACAGGTATGTTAGTTACCTGCTCCATCCTGTCTAACTCAACCTACTCTGGCTAGTATACCTCAACTAGCTGTGTTCCCTATATTTTACTAACATTGCTGTATAGGAAGACATGCTACAAGGAGATATATAATTGTTATGCACAAGTGTGCTGAATGTGTTAGCATGGGGTCGTTACTTCCTTATTAAATCCACAGCAAGAGCAGAATGAAGAGAGAAAGGCAATAAAAATGAAAGAAAGGAAGAAAGGAAAGACAGTAAGATGGAATATATACCAAAAGTAAGGGTTTGGGGATAATTTTCTCTACCAAAAGTATAATGTGGCAAATTTTCTTATGATGTTATGCATACACAAGGGCATTACACCATCTTGCTACTTTCATTGTGATAAAACAATGGACAAGTTTAATCAGACCATGAAGTCTTACTTTAAAAGTTTGTTAAAGTAAAATCTGATCAGAGTTGTTATCTCTCAGCCATTTACTTGTGTATCAAGAAATATTATAAACACCCTTTAGAATTATTATTTGGGGCAACCATGACATTGTTCCACTGGACCTGGAATGGAGACAGCAGCAGTAAGTATCCTGTACATGGAACTGATGCTGTGTTTTTAGACAGCAACTTTGAAAGACTATTTGTCAGTCTATTGAAACTGTTTATATTTAATAATATTTTGTCTAAATGAAATGCCTTTCATATTTTACAATATTTCCGCTGGAAATATTATTTTATAGTTGCTGTGGTAAAATTTATTACTGCTCTTTATTCAACAATATTTATTGTCAACTTTGAAAATAAACTTACTGGCAGTTTCAGATGACATATAATGTCAAACCAGTTGGCTTGGCCATAAAATATGCTGAAATAAATTTTGCATTGAAATATTTGAATGGTTAAGCAAACTAATATCAGTTCAGAGATTGGTCAGATAAGTCATGACTTTATTGTCTGTCTGGTGACAGTTTTGGAATGAAATATCTAAATGGGAAGAAAAATGCTGTTGACTCAGAGAAGATTACATTGACAAGTGGTGGAACCATTCAACATATTTATTACCCATCTGTGTGCATATTTTATTTATTATTCATTATAAACCTACACATTTATTTCTTTGTCAGTTTATTTGTTTATTTATGAATTTCTTAACTGCGCTAGAATACTGATCCACCTAGACCATTTTCAGGTTCAGCCCAGGCATTAAAATAAATACAAAGGCAAGTGAATGCAAAATTAAGAAAAGAAAACAAATGGTATAAAATAATTCCATGCAATAAGTCATATAAAGTGCACAGTGAATGTTTTTAATAATACAGACTAATTATCAATGGCAAGTAATGCAGATTAATTATCAGTAATGCTTAACAAAAGTATATCTGTACAGTAATAGAGTCAGTTAATTTACAACAATGTACAAAGCTCACTAATTCACTGAGGAGATAAGTAAAGGTGAAAACTTCTTCAGTTTGTATTATATTTCTTCTGTAGAAGCATTGACATTTAGCTGTTTTAAAAATATATGTTTTAACTCTTTCCTGAATTCAGGGAAAGAGAGATTGTCACATATTTTTTGGGGGGATGGATTCCTAGATTCTGGGGGCCCTGAAGGTGAACGAGTGCTCAGTGTACTTTAGCTTGTTATATGAGGTTACAAGGTTGGGGAGGAGCGAGAGAGAGAGAGAGAGAGAGAGAGAGAGAGAGAGAGAGAGAGAGGGGGAGGGCTAAAGCTGTATGGTGACAGACTTCCTGAGAGTCTGCTGATGGAGTGAAAGGATTCCATGTTAATGGGTTTAAAACCATCAAACTAAGTAGGCAGGTGATTCTCTGGGGGATGGGAAGAGAGATGGCTTATCCAAGAATGGTACTGTGGTGTTCTTCCCTAGGAGAGAAGGATTACAAGTTTGCAGATCTTGTTGGAGATGGTTTGGTGCATATTTAGCTTGTTCACTTTACTTTTACTTACTTGGATGTGGTGTTAACAGCACAGTGATTGAGCTAACCAGATTCCTGAATATCTGTAGATATTGACATTATCAAAGATTTATTTATTATTGAGTGTGATGCACCAACTGGAGGAGAGATTTTTGAGTTTATGGGTTGCTACATACAGCATGATTTTGTTTTTGTTTATATTACAAAGTAGTTTCCACAGGTTAACCTATTGACTAAGGCCACCAAGGTCTGTTTTATAGGAGGTCTGCAGTAAGGATGACAGAAAGGCATGTTCTATAGATGACCACATTATCTACATGAAGTGGGATGGGTTAGTATGGTAGGGGGACAGAGGGGAGATTATTAACATATAGCTATTCTGGTGCCTGGTGCTGTCACTTTTCTGGCAACCCCTAAAATTTTAAATTAAGGAGCAAAAAAAAAAAACCTCAAGATCCTTGCCTCAGACTTGCTGCTACAATTTATATCACATTACACATGTCTAAAGAGGATAGAATTGGTGATAGTACTGACTCTTGTGGGGCAGCTTTAATGGGGGGCAATATTAGAGGAATTAGAACCAAGCCATATAGCAAATGATCTGTTTCAAAGGAAATTGTAAAAAACACTAAGTTGCTTGTGGGCTGACACCTACATCAAGGAGAAAATCAGGTAGGAGAGAATGGTCTACAGTATCAAAGGCCCCTGTCAGGTGTATGACGACTGCAGTTGTGAGGTTTCCCCTTATCATGTTTTGTAAAGCCAGTAGTATATCACTGTGAATGAAGCAGTCACTGTTATCCAACCTGAACCACACACTGTGAGGAGTAGGACTAACAAAATCTAAGATGAACTGGATAACTTTTACAGCCTCAAGACCTGTGGTGTTCCTCACTGTTATCTACCGGATGTCTTCAGAGAGCCAGTACTTCTCTCAGAAAAATAAGACACCGATACTCAGTCTTAAAAGTTTTTTTTGTTGGATTAGCATTCTTGTCAAAAGACTTTTTAGTAGCACAGAATGTTCTCAATGTTATATAAGGTTAATATGGGGGCAGTATGTGGGTTTCTGGAAGAAATGTGGTCAGTGGATTACTGTTCTTCATTTGAATGTTTTTAGTTGGCCAGTGTGGTTGGTGGATTATTATTCTCAATTGGAATGTCTTTAACTGGCTAGTGGGGTTGGTAGAGTATTATTCTCAATTTGAATGACTTTAACTGGCCTGTGGGTTAGGCAGATTCCTAGCCTTCTCCCTGTACTTTGTCACCCCTTACACAGCTATTAACAATTTAATGTGTAGATTCTGCTTTTTATTCCTATCTCAGACATTTGAAGGTAAGCGCTTAAAGCATGCCTTCAAGTAGGAATCACTACTTGACTACTACTTGAATTGGATGCTTTAGAAGCTAAGGACTCCAGGACTTTGAGTTACTTATTTAATGGGTGTTGTTTTGTTAGGTAGTTTTCATTTCTTTTAGGTTTTATGCTGTGTTGTTAGAAGCAAAAAGTACTAACTTTGTTTTTTAGCATGCATTTTATAGCAGATATGAGTTGTTTAATCAATTTTTGGAGAGAAGTTCTTGTGATTTAAATTTTGAAGATGGGGTATAGATAGTGCACAGCATATTAATGTTGTGTTGTTGGCATATTGGATAATTTCCTTACCTCATATCAATGCATATGCTTAAACAGAAGCATACCTAGAATAAATCTCTGGAGTACTTGTACCATTTAATAAGGTAGGAAAGTGGGGTAGGTGCTTTGCTAGTGGACACTTTGAGTACAAGGAGCAGTGGAGCTTGTACAACATTTTAGTAAGGAATTCTTCATGTGAAGTTTAAGTAATCTGTTTTAGGATTAGTGGATATAATACAGTAAAAAAATTATCTGTATTGTTCTAGGAAAAGCAATGTTATAAGTGATTTGCTTTTGATTAAATGTATTAAGGAATGATACTAGTGCTATATCTGTAACGTGCCCTGGTATGTAACCATTTTTGTGTTGAGGAAAGCAAATTGTTTTTTGTCAGGTGTATTAGAATGTAGTCTGTCACTGAGTGCCAGCTTTATGTAATGGAACAAATATAAGACTGTTTCCATTGTGTAGATGTACACAAGATGTTTGATAAACCAGTTTATTTGTGTTGATGCAGGATAGAGGTATTTGGAAGGTTAATTACTTGCTGCGAAAACAGTTCTCTGTAGGTGTTTGAGTATCTTTGTGATAATATTGGATGGAACAAGATCAAAGGAGATGAAACTCATTACTGCTTAATTGAAAAAGTGCATTAATTGAAGATGTTCATTTGAGTAGTGTTTTGTGAGTCTGCATGTTCTCCCTGTGTTTGTATGAGTTTCCTCCAAGTGCTCTGGTTTCCTCCCACATTTGAAAGACATGCAGTGGGTGAATTGCTCACTCCAAACTGACCATAGTTGTGAGTGTGCATGTGAGTGTTTGGTGTGGAAGAACTACTGTGGCAGGACAAGCCAACCAGTATTTTAAACCTTCACTTTAGATGATTGTCACTGTTGAATGTAACACCCTGAGTCCATGTGCAAAAAATGGGAAAAAGGGGTTGTAGATGGATGGATGGGTGGACAAATAGATGGATGTATCACTTAATGTTACATTTGACCAAATTAGTGTAATTGTATGTCTATACAAACAAGTGCAAACAGCAAAAAGTCCCCAAATCCAGGTCAAGACAAGAATCCCAAAACACACCGCTTAAAAGTAAATACTTTTTAATAAGATAAAATAAAATAAAATGTATAAGCGCTTTCATTTTACAACAC